>NC_050572.1:24202533-24470033 GCF_013265735.2 Oncorhynchus mykiss
ACTGAATCTTGCCTATGCCGTTTGGCCATCGCTCAGCCATATATTTTTTGTACATATTCTTATTAATTCCTTTACACTTGTGTGTATAAGGTCGTTTTTGTGAAATTGTTAGATTACTTGTTAGATATTACTGCACGGTCGGATGTAGAAGCACAAACATTTCGCCACACTCGCATTAACATCTGCTAAGCATGTGTATGTGTCCAATAAAATTTGATTTGATCACATAACATACCCTATCTCTAGGAGCAGCTTGCCCACAGCCTTCCAACGCCAACGTCATCTCAAACATAGAGAACTCTGCATTCATAGCTTCTCCTGACTCCCCCTTTCTCTTAAAGACATCTCCATGCTTCTTTAACTTTTCCCTACATCTCCTCTTACTCTCATCACACAGGTGCTCACATCTATGAACCGGTACATCTGAAATGTACCATTATGTTTCACATGATAAAAATGTTTTGATTGATGGAACAATCCAGCCAATGGTTAGGCAGCTGTGGTTTTGGCAGAGGAAACTGATTGGTCAGGACTCATGAGTAAAAGGTCCTGCCCCAGAGCAAATCTCTACAAATGAACAAAACTTTCTACAAATTTACAAATCTCTTGGTAAGGTGATAACAGTGACAGAACTCTGAGTACATGCAGATTCAAAATCTGCAAGTGTATCTTAAATTCACAGTAGAATATTCATACTCGTAAATTCACTTTATGCTTTAAATCGTATTGAATGTATTCAAATGTCAAATTACAAGTTTGCGACCATTCTTAAATCTTTCACACATCATGATACAAACTTGCGAATCATACTTGCAACCATGAATCATAAATAGTGTGTGTTCACGAAATTCAAAATACAAGCCCTGTGCTTCTGTCATCATTATAATCCCATAATTCAAGGCCCTACCTTCAGTGAGACATAAGGAGGATGGAATTTGACCTGCCCGGTTAAATTAAGCATATGCTTTTCTTTATGCCATTGAGTCTGAGTCACAAATTTAAAACATGCAGAAATACATGGAATCAGATGAGCAGATATTGAATGAAGCTACATTTATTAAACAATTTGGCCGAATTTGTATGAGGTTTAGTTAAAAAAAGTGAAAAGCATAATACAAATATGTATAAACTGTAATGACACTTTGGAATAATATTAGTTGCAAAAAATCGAATCTCTTGTCTTTTTACTGAAAACGTCATCTCACAGTAGCACAATCGTTTCTGTGTGACGTTGCCTGGGCACCATGGAAACCGCTCTTAGCTTGTGTCATTTCTTTCTTCAGTCTCTATAACAGTTTGAGAGCTACAGGAGTACGGAATGACTGATGACATTCTCAGTTAGCTGGTTATCTGTTATCGTTATTTGACCATCTAGTTAGTTCGCTAGCTAGCTAATCTTGTTTAGTTTGATCTAGCTAGCTAGTTAGGTTAGTGACAGTTGGTAAACTGGTTAGCTAGCTACATTAGCCAAGGTTACGTATTAGCTAGCTAACGTTAGCTAGCTACTAGTTTTTTTTTGCTTGGAAGACGTTGTTGTCAAGAGGTGGTCCACAGAACAAAGACTCGAATCAATGCTCGAATCAATAAAAGTCACTGGTATGTATGCACTTCATCTGTGTATGACTTGAATTTGCTTGAATTAGCTAACATTAGCTTTCCAATCTGTCCAGAAAGCCAGCAACAACAAAAACACACTGCACTTCAAACAGATAAAATGCTTATAATAAATTGTGCTGCATATATGCTGCATTTCCACTCACTCTGAAACTGGCTGTTGTTTTGACATCCGTTAATTTTATGTTTTTAATAGTAAAAATGTATTCTATTTTTAAATCCGTTCTAGAGCAAAAAACAACAAGCACTAGTATCATGACAGGTCAACAGATAGAGGCCAAGTTGAAAGCTGCATCCTCTGAAGATGGAGAGGGTCAGTTTATGGCTTGAGCGGAGTGAGCTGGTCAGGGAATGGTAGACGATGGTGCTGGAGTCTGCTGATGATCTTGTAGAGACATAATAGACATGTTAGACATTATAAAGCAGTCATAACGTACGTGCTTAACTTTTCAAGCACCTTTCAAGACACCAAAAGTCACTTTTACATACACAAGATAAAACATCTATAAAAGCACACATTTAAAAGAGTAAGCATATAAAAAGTACACCAACATTGTTATAACAAGTCTAACAATGCATTATTACTGTCAGTAGCTGTTGCAGTACTTGTTAGTACATTGACATGGTCAAAGGATATTTATCCATTCTTAATGTATTTGTTCCATGACCAGCTACGGACTCATCTTTTGGAATGATTCAGCTTGGGCACTGTTATCTGACATGGTTTGTTTTGAAATCTGTTGTTGCCATGTGATCTGCAGAAGTCCTGAATTGGTTGAGTTGTTAGTGCAGTGGTTGCATAGCTTCCACATCAGTGCTCCTGTCTGAACAAAGTAGTTATACACAGTGTGATGACGCTCCTGGTCAACCAGCCCATCTCACTGGAGCACAGGACACAAGGCTCTGCACTATGGCTGCTACCCTGTCAGACTCTGGAGGCACGATGGGAATCATTTGGCGACACGCCTACATCATAACTGACTGTGCTTTGTGCATAATAGTCCCACTAAGGACTGCTGGTATTGCTATAAAGCTGTAACTGGAGAGGTTGTCGGAAATGTCCATTTGAGGTCTATGCACTGTGATTCTATGAAATGGAGGAGGATAGAAGCAGCCTTTATTGCCTTGGGCTGAGTGAGTCAGTGTTGCTCTGCAAACACAAACTAATGATATCACCCTCTGAGCTATTGAATAATCCTCTATTGGGTTCTGTAAACAACACATGCACACATGACATAATTCACAGAAATCTAGCTTTAGAGCTGAACTGGCTGCAGACTGAAGAAGCTCCCCTGTCTCGTTCTGTAAGAGGATTAGTCTATGTACTGTTCAGTGAGTTAGTGAGAGAATCTAAAATAAGTAAGCTGCTGCGTCAGTATTACTGACTCAACCCTCGGTCAGTCATCATCACTTGTTGTTTCAGAAAGGCTCCATTGGCCAGAGATGGAGCAGTCTAAGAAGTACCTCCTGAGCTTGACAGTGCCGGTAGAGATGGAGATCTCTAAGAAGTACTCAAGCCCCACTGTGCCGGACAAGCAGCCTCTGAGCCCCACTCAGGTGTGCCTGGAGAAGCTGTCCTCCAGCATCCTCAAGGACCTCTTCACCACAGGAACCAGCAGCTACAATGTGCTCCTGCAGGGCGAGGAGGAGGAGAGACAGAGCCCAAAGCACTCCCCGTACCGCAGGCCCAAGAAGACTGTGAGATGTGCCTCTACATCCAGCAGGTCACACGATAACCACCACCATCCGTCTGTAACTCCTCTGTTACTGTTGGGCCAGCAGGGCAGCGGAGACACCAGGGACACCAGGCACTCCTCCCACCACCATATCTTCTCCTCCGCCTCAGGGGGCTTTGCCAGCGGACAAAAGGCAGCCCACAGCATCAGGGTCCTGGGTAGCACCATGGGCCTGTCCCCCCGCCCTGTCACCCGGCCACGGAAGACCTGCTTTTCCAGCTCACCCCGTACCAAGCTGCCCTCGCTGCCCAGAGGAGGGGTGATGCGGGAAGGGGAGAACGCCGGAATCAAGAAGCTTTGCATCCTCACTGCCATCAAGCCGTCCAACGTGGAGAAGGAGAAGGTGAAGTTCTTCAAGTCGGACTTTAGCTACAATCCTCAGTTTGAGTACAGCAACCCTGTGTCTCCGCTGGTGCTGGCTCGCCACAACAATGCCTCCGACCGCTTCCTGACACAGGTGAGACCCAGGTCAATTAATTAATAGTGTTTTTTTGGGCCATTTTAAACCATAAATGTCCCTACACATCAGCTATAACAGTGGAGAGGTGAGGAGCGAATTATCATGCCAATTACTGTTACAGGTAAGTCTAAGGACAGGAGACAAGTTTTAATACAACTAAGGCAAGAAGTAGAATAGGCACAACAAACAGTAAGCACTTCCAGAGGTCGGTACAGATGACCTACCCTGTCCTAAACCATGTCCCAAGTGCCCAATACTACTGCTGAGCCGGCTGATTTTAAATAGTGAGGCACATTGTGCCGGGGTCAAGCCCAGAGCCTGTGGCCAAACAATTTTTCTCTGCCAAACCTCTTATTCTCCCAGGACTGAGCTGAATTAAATATGCTCACTCGGTGAAAGCCACGTAGCCAGGCAGCAGACAAACCCTGACAGACAAGCTTGGATAGATTAGTTGGGGGGGAAAGGTGCTTTAAAACTCAAGCTTAGCACACCAGTCAGGGGGTGGAATGAGACACCAGTGCTCTCTCTGTCTGAGCTGTAGTCTGGAGATCTATCCACATTAGTATTTATCAAATGGCTATCCACATTAGCCCTTAGAAAGGCCAGATAGCCAACAAGCTACTCTAACGATAGATCAATAGCTGAGTGAGTATGTTAAAAGTCATGTTGTGATTACCCCAACAAGAGAGACAAGAGAAATCAGACATCATAAAGGTTATTGGATACATGAATATTACTGCACATCTTTGTACCTCACGCAATAGTTAGCGGAGCTTCAAGAATGATTTGAGGGAGAAATACATTTCCAAGAAAATATTATTTCAAGCACTACTGTAAATCACAGTGATTGTACTAGGTAGCCTGCTGTATAACATATAGTCCAGTAGAATTAATAGAATGTAGTCTGGGCTAGTGTTTTGAGTGCGGTTGGAATTGAATAGCAACCCCTAAGGTGTTCTGTTGTGTGCTTGCTATCTGGGTAACACTAGTATACTGATAGGAACCTATGGCAGCCTCTTTTGTTGAGTGAAGACTACAGAAAATGTAGGTAATGTGATCCTGTGGTGGACGTTGCCGTTTGTGCTATCATGTTTACTTTCTTCCACTCCTGGGATTAGTATTGTTTTACACATTCCCATTGTGTATAGCTGTGTGGCCATTCACTACACTGATGTAGAATAGAACCCCTTTTTTTGTTTTGATCCTCAATGCTGACAATCAACTGTTATTAAACTTCAAACGATGAAACACAAATTAGCCTATCTGCCCAACTTCATGTTGTTTAGGCTACCTCATGCAGTTATCTTAACCCTGATAAGCTTCAGGAACTCATTTACACTGTGTGACTTCAACAGCTAATTGTGCTATTGCGCAACAACTCCAGTTACTGTACATTTAACAGAACTGACTTGATTTCCAGTCTCTATTTGATCTCTATGGCGTGTGCGCTGGGGCGAGAGAGAGGATGATCTCTGTAATGATCTGTAGGGAGCAGGGACTGTTTCTATTAAGCCTAGTCCACAGCCCTGACCACACCACAGAGAGAAGAGAGAAAGCACTGACCTGTCCTGCCCTGGCCTTGCCACCTGACAAAACAACTCCAAGTGCTATTCCTAAAAGGGAGCTATTTATATAGCCTAATCATAGATAGCTCTGCTATGCAGTATATCCCTCCAAACAAATCAACTGAAGGATCTTGTTATTTCCCTCAATATCATCTGAACACGTTGTACTCCTGAACTGAATCAAGCCTTTGTAGCTGTATCCTCACTGAGATAACACCTAAGTCCATTATTAGATTTTAGCATAATGTTTTCTGTCATTGTGTTTCTCTCCCCCTACAGGCGGTGCGTATCATGGAGTTGGCCCTCCAGAAGTATGGGAATTATGAGAAGTTTGAGCAAGCCACAGGAGGCAACCTGCTCACCAAGTGCCGTATCTGGTACCTGGTCAAGAAGTACATGGAAAAGGAGGGTTGTATTGGGGAGGTGAGAGGATATGAGCCAGCTGGAGTAATCTGATTCTAGAACTGTGGTCAAGGGCAACTTTTACCTGGAGAATGGTAGAAGCAACCCCTTACCACAGATCCAGGGTCAACTACAGTGCCTTCAGAAAGGATTCACACCACTTGACTTTTTCCACATTTTGTTGCTACAGCCTGAATTTAAAATAGATTAAATATATATTTTTTGTCACTGGCCTACACACAAAACTCCATAATGTCAAAGTGGAATTATGTTTTTAGAAATCTTGAGTCAATAAGTATTCAACCCCTCTGTTGTGGCAAGACTAAATAAGTTCAGGAGTAAAAATGTGCATAAAAGTCACTTAATAAGTTGCATGGACAGTAATAGTGTTTAACATGATACCCCACACATACAATTATCTGTCCCTCAGTCGAGCAATGAATTTCAAACACAGATTCAACCACAAAGACCAGCAAGGTTTTCCAATGCCTCACAAAGAAGGGAACCTATTGGTAGATGGGTAAAAAAATAAAAACAGACATTGAATATCCCTTTGAGCATGGATAAGTTCTTAATTACACTTTGGATGTTGTATCAATACACCCAGTGTAACGGATCTCGTGGGTTGAAGAAGGAGACCAAGGTGCAGCGTTGTAGGTGTTCATTATTTTTAATAAACTGAACACTGCAACAAAATAACAAAGTAGAAAAAAACGAAAGCGCACAGCTCTGTCGGGCAACAAAACAGCTAAACAGAAAATAACTCCCCACAAAACCCAAATGGAAAATGACAACCTATATATGATCCCCAATCAGAGACAACGATAGACAGCTGCCTCTGATTGGGAACCATACTCAGCCAAAAACACAAAGAAATAGAAAACATAGATTCTCCCACCCGAGTCACACCCTGACCTAACCAAACATAGAGAATAAATAAGGATCTCTAAGGTCAGGGCGTGACACCCAGTCACTACAAAGATACAGGCGTCCTTCCTAACTCAGTTGCCGGAGAGGAAGGAAACCGCTCAAGGATTTCACCATGAGGCCAATTTTTTTATTTTTTATGTTTATTTAACTAGGCAAGTCAGTTAAGAACAAATTCTTATTTACAATGATGACCTACCAAAAGGCAAAAGGCCTTCTGCGGGGATGGGGGATTCAAAATAAATGAAATAAAAATATAGAACAAAACACACATAACGAACGACAAGAGAGACAACACACCACATAAAGAGAGACCTAAGACAACAACATAGCATGGCAGCAACACATGACAACACAGCATGGTAGCAACACAACATGACAACAAAATGGTAGAAACACATGGCAGCAGCACAACATGGTAGCAGCACAAAAGAGGGTACGAACATTGTTGGGCACAGACAACAGCACAAAGGGAAAGAAGGTAGAGACAACATGATTGAGTCTTTGAATGAAGAGATTGAGATAAAGCTGTCCAATTTGAGTGTTTGTTGCAGCTTGTTCCAGTTGCTAGCTGCAGCAAACTGAAAAGACAAGCGATCCAGGGATGTGTGTGCTTTGGGCACCTTTTTAACTGAATGTGACTGGCAGAACGGGTGTTGTATGTGGAGGATGAGGGCTGAAGTAGATATCTCAGATAGGGGGGAGTGAGGCCTAAGAGGGTTTTATAAATAAGCATCAACCAGTGGGTCTTGCGACAGATATACAGAGATTACCAATTTACAGAGGAGTATAGAGTGCAGTGATGTGTCCTATAAGGAGCATTGGTGGCAAATCTGATGGCCAAATGGTAAAGAACATATATTTTGGTGACCAATGGTGACTTTAAAAGAGTTTAATTGCTGTGATAGGAGAAAACTGAGGATGGATCAACAACATTGTAGTTACTCTACAATACCAACCTAAATGACAGAGGGCAAAGAAGGAAGCCTCTACAGAATAATGTTGACTCAGGGGTGTGAATACTTATGTAAATTTGATATTTCTGTATTTCATTTAAATACATTTGCAAAAACTAAAAACATGTTTTCACTTTGTCATTATTGGGTAAAATATATGTAATATTTTTTAATTCAGGCTGTAACACAACAAAATGTGGTTTAAGTCAAGGGGTATGAATGCTTTCTGAAGGCACTGTATGTTCATCCATCTAGTGGTTATGTCAGAGAGCAGTTCCCAGATGTCCCATGGCTATAAAAGAACAGCCACACAGTTACAGGAGAAGGCTGACATCCCCGACTTGTACAAGGTTTCCATTTCCATGAGCACATCCGCTTTACAGCCCTGTTGTTTTTGTTGAATAAATGAATAATAACTTCTGACACGTTCTGAGCCATGAAGGTCATAGAGACCATGGGAAACAGACATAAGAAAATACCACTCTCCCAGGACCTGGTTAATCTTGTTCCTCCTAAATCTCCCAAAAGAACAAACCCCCTAAGATCACTATAATTAACATTCTGCACACCAGAATCAAAGCAATTCCCACATAGTAACCCCATATTCTGCTATGGTACCGTAGCGCTTATTAAGGTAGAGGTTTCTTAACCACATATCTCTATGTGGTGTCTTTGCCAGAAAAATCTCAAAATCTCTCCCTCTCTCTGTTGTCAGATAGTGGTCAACGTGACAGACGACCTCCTCTCCAGAGCGTCCATGACGGTGGTGAACAGCCGGCCCACTCTGACCATCAACATTGCCACAGCCCGGGAACACTGGCTGGAGGGCATGCTACGACACGAGATCGGTTGGTACTATAACTCCATTATACCTCTAGGGGTGCTTAGTTTTGTCAAGAGGTGCACAAATCCCAGTGTTTGTTCCAGTATTGCAGCCACACAGTAATTCAAGGGTAACAATGCACACAGTTGTCCTGGATCAGGGAGAATGGGTCAGGAGTGCTAGGTGCAAAATATGTATTGGTTGATAAGAGGCACTTCCACAACCACAGCACATTTAAATGAACACAATCATTACTCATGGTCCTGGACCACTCAATACTGAACTTGCTGTTTGCTCTCAGTAATTCACCGGCCCACTAGTCTGCTCTGCTGTACTCAGCAGCACTGTTATTTTTTCTAGGATGAGGTCAGCTTGGGACTCCTCACCCTGGTGGTGCAATATAGCCACTGCGATCATTTCCTGTGTCTGTACCCTCTGCCCAGGCACACACTACTTCCGGGGCATCAACAACGCCCAGCAGCCGTGGAACAGCGGAGTCGGCAGGAAGAAGCACAACCTCCGACCTTTGAACCCCACGGAGGAGGGGCTGGCCAGCATCCACTCTGTCCTGTTCCGTAAGGACCCTACCCTGTGGAGGGCTGCCTTGCTCTACTACACTGTGTACCAGGCCAGCCGCATGTCCTTCTCTCAGCTGTTCCACAGCCTGGGACGCTTCGTCCAGGACCCCAACACACGCTGGGACTATTGTGTACGAGCCAAGAGGGGACAGACCAACACCGCACAGCCAGGTAACTAACACAGACATAACCGTTTGTTCACACGCTCATCCAGATGTAGTATCTTAATTTGAGCCGGTTTGCTACAGCAGGAAAATAATCAATCCTGCAGCAACAGGAAATGTGAATTATTATGTGGATTATAATTAATGGACATTTTTGTAGGGGTCGATACATCTTTCGTAAGGGAAAATCAAGTCTGAAATTTGAAGGTGTAAATTGCAAACTTCAGAAGCCTTTTTAAACCGCCGATACACCACACGTTCTGAATGTTCTGCATTGCAGGAAAGTATTCCTGCAACAGGGTGATCAAATTAAGCTCCTACATCTGTACATAGGCGGTCCTGCATGCAGCTACACGCCTATCTCTTACTTGAGCTTTTCCTCCTACTGGAGTCAGCATTTTCTACCAGGCCTTGACTGTTTTTAACTTCTGATATAATGAATGTGGCCTTGGCTGTTTTTAACTTCTGATGTAATGAATGTGGCCTTGGCTGTTTTTAACTTCTGATGTAATGAATGTGACCTTGGCTGTTTTTAACTTCTGATGTAATGAATGTGACCTTGGCTGTTTTTAACTTCTGATGTAATGAATGTGGATGTAACAGCTTTCTTCTGTGGACAAAGGATCGGACCAAAGCGCAGCGTGGTTAGAGTTCAACATGTTTAATAAAGACCATAAATGTGAACACTACAAAATACCAAAACAACAAATGTGGAAAAACCGAAACAGTCCTATCTGGTGCATAGACAGAAGACAAGAAACAACCACCCACAAAACCCAACACAAAACAGGCTACCTAAATATGGTTCCCAATCAGAGACAATTACTAACACCTGCCTCTGATTGAGAACCATATCAGGCCAAACATAGAAATAGACTAACTAGACATACAACATAGAATGCCCACTCAGATCACACCCTGACCAAACAAAGCATATAAACATACAAAGCAAACTATGGTCAGTGCGTGACAGTGGACTTGGCTGTTTCAGTACGTACTGATGTCATCTCCATGGGCTTGTTGTTGTATATTTCAGGTTGTTTCAGTAAGGACCAGGTTTACCTGGATGGCATCCTGAAGATCCTGAGACACAGAGAGAAGATTGACTTCCAGCTGCTAATGTCTCTGGGGAAGGTGGGTAACAGGGGGTATGTTTAATATATCAGACTAGGACCCATAGACATAGCAACAGTAGGTTTATCAGGAGGCTGCCTAACCTGCATCCTATGCCTTTTTGTGAGTAATGATTATTTTTCAAAGGGTTTGCATTACACTGCAGACAGGAGACGCAAAGGGCGATGTGTTTGACTGCACAGCTTTCGTATCGCTCTCCTCTCTCCCTCTCTCTCCACCATAACTACAATGCCTATTTGCACATGAATTTAAATGAGATGCCAGGCTGAAAAAGCTTACGTAAATACAGCAGTATGAGGAGAAAGCAGAGCAGACCATATTATGACTTCAGGCATAGAGAGGGAACACATGACTCAATGTGTTTCACACAGATGGGCTTCCAGTGTTACTGCTGTCTGTTCTAGGCATATCTGTATAGCACAGGTGGCCAACCCTCCTCCTAGAGAGCTACTTGGTATGCAGGCTTTTGTTCCTGCCATGCTTTAGCACATCTGATTCTAATGAGCTGCTCATCAGAGCATGGATTCACAGTTCCTGGTGTGTTAGAGTAGGGCTGGAACAAAAGCCTGCCTGGAGAAGGGTTGGCCAGTGGCAATCCCTGCTGAATAGAAACCTGCTTGCATTACATTATTCCATCTGGATTGTTTCTGTCTGATGTTTTTATTTGCTTGTTCTAAAACACAATAGCATGATCTCGATTGTTTCTGTCTGTCTGCTTGCCCAGGTGTCGTACGAGGACGTGGATCGGCTGAAAGGCCTGGCGCAGATGGAGCCCGTGAGGATACCTCACTTCCTGCAGGACACAGCGTGCTACGCTGAACAGCTGGAGAAGATCATGGAGGTCAACCAGCTGACTGATGAGGAGCTCAGGGTGCTCATCCGAGACATGGAGGACTAGTGGGCCTGCACACTCAGTTACTCCAACACATAGCTTTTATAGGTTAACAGCAACCGGACCAAGATCCATTTGGGATTGAAACGTTTTGTAAATAACAAAGGCAGAGAGGTTGTTATAAGGTTGTTATAAAGGTATGTGTTGGAGTACGTGAGTGTGCGGGTTCTTCTGTCCCAGTACCCCATGAAAAGTGACCATATGCTCCTCATCTGAGCATACCCAGAAAGAAGTGACCCCTGACCCTCCAGCATGCCACACTTCCACCGAGCTACTGAGCTACCGAAACCTCATTAAAGTCAGTGACATCATTCACAGTGACAACCCTGCATCTCTCACTACCATCCCCAACAGGCAAAATGGCATATGATGTCATGATGATGTAGTTTCCTGGTTGAAAACTGGTTTTCTACTACGTATGGTAGCTGTGTGACGTGACATGACTTGTGCAGCGTACTGTATTGTATGTAGGATTTCCCTCTCCATATTTCTCCATCTCTCTATCTCTCTCTTGCACCCCAAAGGTAAGTGCACTTCTATTTTCAATCTTCTGTTCCAAAGACTAATGGGTTCCTATGCTTTTACTGTGCCCTTGGTTGGTTGCTGTTCTTATAGTTGATGTTCAGGGAATTACCCATGAACCAGAGAGAGTGTGTGGTTGTCAGGATCGGGCTGCAGTAAGAGACATACAGGAGAGAGATGGCTATGGTATCATAAAAGCACAACACTGATTCATGATGTGCCAGGTCACAGTGGAGGAAGGCATGTGGAAGAGGCAAACTAACGAAGCACAAGACAGCAGCATAGTGCTGAGATAGTAGGATTGTGATAGCATAGAAGTGCATTGTGGATCATATGTATTTGTGCCCCGTTGATGTATCCGGCAAGAGGTTACCTTGGTGCAGCAGCATCAATCCCTTCAAACACCCACCGTCTTAAGATTTGCACTTTTCTCTTCAGCATTTATAACCTTTCACCTATGAACTTTGAACTGCTTTGTTTCTGGCAGTTTCCTTAGAGAAAACCTTATAACCTTACACTGATAAACTCTCCTTGCTGCATTTTAAAACCAACCAATAGGCCTAGTGTTTTTAAAGGCACAGTACAACAGTAATATTGTACTGTAATGTTTTTCTCCATTTGTCAAACATGATTGACAGGTTGTTGATGTTCTTGCTTTTGGTACCTGTTATGAGAACTGAACACTGTGATATTTGATAAATATTGTTCTATTGACACTTCCACCTAGCCTGGTCCTAGATCAGTTTGTGCTGTCTTGCCAATAGTTATTTCTAATGACCATAGGAGTGGGCAGGACATCACAAACTGATCTGGGACCAGTCTAATTTTGACCTGATGTAGGTAGCATGTTTGCTGCCGATACTTCACCACAAATGGCCCTGGGCATGATCCAACTGTATGATGAGCACTATGTATTGTATTGCACTGTATTTTAATACCTCCTGATGTTCACTGAAGCCCCGGGAAACCCTAATAAAGTGGATCCATCACCTTGGAGACTTCTGTCTCAATCTGAGGAAAGAGGTGTTGCAGTCACCTTGTCACTTCATTAATCTCCGGTTTCGCTGTGAGACTTGACTCCATTGTGGCTCTGTGTTTATTGGCACCTACAAGTACTGACATGCTGGAAAATAGGCCTCTGTCTACACGGATCACCAACGGATCCTGGGCGGTCACTCTGCTCCATAGAACCTGGGTTGTATTCACTAGGCATGAAATGGAAGAAAACAGGCTGAAACAGGGAGGTACTATCGGAACTTGTCCAATAAGAAATGCTTGTTTTAATTTTCTGTTGCAGAACATTTTTAAACGTTTTTCTACTGGTGTGCCCTGATTTGTTAAACTGATAGGTGCTTGTCCTACTTGAGGAGACAACTTCATAGTGGGGGCTGGTCAGGAGGTGTTTTCTATGGTTAGATATGGGTGTTTATCAGTGGAGCCTGCTGAGGGGATGACGGCTCATAATAATGGCTGGAATGAAGTCAGTGGCATGGTATCCACCACATAGAAACCATGTGTTTGATACCATTCCATTGACTCCATTTCAGCCATTATTATGAGCCGTCATCCCCTCAGCAGCCTCCACTGGTGTTTATAGTCTATTGGTCGAGCTTGACCTGGCTGTGTTATACTACTAACAATGGAATCAGGTTCATTTTAACATGGAAACCAGATGATAAATGTATGAGATTCTACTTTTTACGCAAGACAATGTCAAAAGCCAAGTTTCTAAACATTCTGAGTCAGTTTTTATTCTGTTAGGGCGTGTTTCACATGGCTTGGAAGCCAACCATAAATATTTCACAGAGCCATTTTGTTTTAGAAGCTTGTCTGGTAGAAGTGGGTTAAATGTTTGTAGGACATGTGTGACAGCTGATGTGTGGGTGGGCTCAATGAGAAGAGGCCTCTGCAGTCCACATCTTTCACCGCTAGAGGGCAGTCCCATCCACTACTTTCTCCATAGCTCTATTCGGTAGTGAAATGATTAGACTATGATATGTGAAATCACTTAAAAAACGGAAGAAAGCGGCAACTCAACTCCCAACATCATATACCAATGATGAAAGTAGAATTATGCATTTTACTTTAAACACATTCCATCCTAATGTGACAGAGCCAGTATTGACCGATAATAACCACACTCTTAGTGAGGATATGTTTGTTGACATCACAGACCGAAGGTTCCTTCTGAACTTCCTCATCCTGTAATACATGATGTTGACAGTGATGTAACCATAGCAACAGAGGATGTAACATCCCCCAAGCACAGTTCACTCCGACATGTGCCACTGAAAGAAGAACTTGGCTGAACTGAAACAGAGAAGCTGTTGCAAGAGCAGAGGTCGACACAGGCACACTTACCTTCAGGATGTCCCAGCTTCCAAAATAGGAACCTCAGCAATGAATAGTCCTTATTTTCACATTAATCATCTGGTTGGAAAGCCAGGTCTACTTTTTTAGGATACTGATAATGAATACTCTTAAATGTCTGCCCACATGACAAAATACTACAGTTTACTATAGAATAGTACAATACTTACTATAGAATTATAACGGAAACTGTAGTATACTGTAGAATACTACACCACACACTGTAGGATCCATCGATCATGTATATTGTAGTACTTACTATAGAATGTTGTAGTATACTGTAGAATACTATAGTAAATACTACAGTGCTATCTGCAAAACAACTGTACTAAATACTACAATAAGGTCTGCAAAAACACTGCACTTTTAAATAGTAAATACTACAGTGTTTAATTTGCATATACCCTGCCAATTCCCCTCCCCCATATCGCAGTTTGAGCCACCAACAAGTGAGAAACCTACATGCTATGTATAGACCATATATTGTGTTCCCTACAGATTATAGAAAAGGGCAGAAGCTCTCAACTATCTGTTCCGACCCCAGTCCTACCTACCTCCAGTAGGTTTCCTGAAGAAGAAAGCCTCCACTTCTTTGTCAAAGATAATAAAACAAAAACACTACAGTAAATACTACAGTATACTACAATACACAAAAACACTACATTAATTACCATAGTATATTCTACAGTTGTCTTTTACCACAGTATGTATACCATAGTTAACTGTAAATACTACAGTATACTACAGTAAACACTACAGTATCCACTGTAGTGTTTTTGCAGACTACAGTGAATACTACAGTAAATTCTGCAAGAACACTACACTGAATACGATAGTATTTTTTCATGTGGGTAGTGAAGTGTTATAATAACAGTCAGCCCTAGGATTCAAACCCACTTCTCTAACCTCTGTTAAGAGGTTACATTCCATCACTATCCCTAAGCTCAACATGAATAAAAAGGAATAAATCAAAGTTAGCGGGATTGCAGAAGATCACTTGTACGAAAAACAGTCTCTGTTTCTGGGGCTTTTACAGAGCAGCTTTGATCTGTTAAATGTCACCATTGTCTGTATATTGTACATTGTCTGTCACCATTATAGTGGTAGCCAACACACTTCAATGCAAAAGATCAACTGTCTGTTCACCTGTTCTACTATACTACTACTATTCTACTATATGTTATAAACCTAGCTCCCTTTCGGATGCATAGAGCAAAACATTTAAATTATAATAGCCTATCTAATAGGCCCAATTAAATGAGAGATGCTCATGGTAATTTGTTATATGGCTACTTCAGAAATATGAACTCATCGTAGCCAGAAAAGGTGCAATGGTTATGATATACACTGAATTTACAAAACATTAAGAACACCTTCCTAATATCAACTTGCACTCCCCGTTTTGCCCTCAGAACAGCCTCACTTCAGGGACACATGGACTCTACAAGGTGTCGAAAATGTTCCCCGGGATGCTGGCCCATGTTGACTCCAATCCTTCCCATCCTTCCATACCAGTGTGTCAAGTTGGCTGGATGTCCTTTGGGTGGTGACCCATTTTTGATACATGGGAAACTGTTGAGCTTGAAAAACCCAGCAGCATTGCAGTTCTGGCTAACCTAGACTCAGAGCATTTCGTATTATTCTGTACGTAAATCTGTACGTAGACCCTCCATTTCATATGATATGTTACGTTTCGTATGTATTAATTGGTGGATGTCCATCATTTATTTCATATGATTTGTTACGAATTACAATTTGTATGGTATTTTACGAATTTGCAAATAGTTAGCATGTTAGCTAACTCTTCCCCTTACCATAACCTTAACCCTTCCCCTAGCCCTAACCTTAACCCTTTAACCTAGCCATCTAGCTAATGTTAGCCACAACATATTGGAATTCGTAACATATCACACATTTTTAAAGTACATAACATATTTAGCAAAGTAGCTAAAAAGTAGTAAGTAGTTGAAAAGTTGCTAATTAGCTAAAATACTAAAGTTGTCCATGACGAGATTTGAACACACAACCTTTGGGTTGCTAGATCAAATTATATGCCCACCCACCTTTTGTTTTTGCCTTAGGTAGCCTTTTGTCTTAAGAATTTAAAATGGATTCCATTGAGATCGTATCACTGGCTGACACACAACACCCCATAATGTCAAAGTGGAAGTATGTTTTTAGATTTTTTTTTTTTACAAATAAATGAAAAATGAAAAGCTGAAACATCTTGAGTCAATAAGTATTCAACTCCTTTGTTATTGCAAGCCTATATCAATTCAGGAATAAAAATGTGCTTAATTAACATGATTTTTTAATGACTTTCTGTACCCCACACATACAATTATTTGTAAGTGGCTGCATCATGATATGGGCATGCTTGTCATTGGCAAGAACTAGGGAGACATTTTCACAGGGTGCAACTTCGGTTTTAAAAGTGGGAGGGGGGGAATTTAAAAAAAATCAGCTCGGAGACGTCCGCATGGTCCTAAAGCACACCGTAGCTTTGTTTTGTATCACATTCCAGTGATAAAACTGTGAGGGACAAAAATGCAATTTCAGAATATCCCCGCGTCCCCAGTGAAAGTTATGCCCCTGTTATTTTAGGATAAATAGCAGAGCTAAGCACAGGCAAAATCCTGGAGTTAAACCTGGTTCAGTCTGCTTTCCAACAGACACTGGGAGACAGATTCACCTTTCAGCAGGACAATAACCTAAAACACAAAGCCAAATATAAACTGGAGTTGCTTACCAAGACGACATTGGTCGAGTTACAGTTTTGACTTAAATCAGCTTGAAAATCTATGCCAACACTTTAAAATGGCTGTCTAGCAATGATAAACAACAAACTTGACAGAACTTTAAGATTTTTTCAATAATGTGCAAATATTGTACAATCCAGGTGTGCAAAGCTCGTAGAGTCTTACCCAGAAAGGCTCACAGCTGTAATCGCTGCCAAAGGTGATTCTAACATGTATTTAGTCAGGGGGTTGAACACTGTAGTTCAGAGATATGTGTGTGTGTGTGAGAGTTTACATACTGTATCCTATCTTCATCTGAACAGAAAATGTGTTGGAAGGAGCTAGTAATTGGTTGCCGGGCTCCATGTCAAGTTGCCTCACTTCAGTTTACTCACTTACTTATGGCACTGCCTACTCCTGATGATTTGTTTTTCAAATCACAGGAGCAAAAAATAAACCAGACAAAATAAAGCGTGTCTATCTACAGTGCCTTGCGAAAGTATTCGGCCCCTTTGAACTTTGCGACCTTTTGCCACATTTCAGGCTTCAAACATAAAGATATAAAACTGTATTTTTTGTGAAGAATCAACAACAAGTGGGACACAATCATGAAGTGGAACGACATTTATTGGATATTTCAAACTTTTTTATCAAATCAAAAACTGAAAAATTGGCCGTGCAAAATTATTCAGCCCCTTTACTTTCAGTGCAGCAAACTCTCTCCAGAAGTTCAGTGAGGATCTCTGAATGATCCAATGTTGACCTAAATGACTAATGATGATAAATACAATCCACCTGTGTGTAATCAAGTCTCCGTCACCTGCACTGTGATAGTCTCAGAGGTCCGTTAAAAGCGCAGAGAGCATCATGAAGAACAAGGAACAGACCAGGCAGGTCCGAGATACTGTTTTGAAGAAGTTTAAAGCCGGATTTGGATACAAAAAGATTTCCCAAGCTTTAAACATCCCAAGGAGCACTGTGCAAGCGATAATATTGAAATGGAAGGAGTATCAGACCACTGCAAATCTACCAAGACCTGGCCGTCCCTCTAAACTTTCAGCTCATACAAGGAGAAGACTGATCAGAGATGCAGCCAAGAGGCCCATGATCACTCTGGATGAACTGCAGAGATCTACAGCTGAGGTGGGAGACTCTGTCCATAGGACAACAATGAGTCGTATATTGCACAAATCTGGCCTTTATGGAAGAGCGGCAAGAAGAAAGCCATTTCTTAAAGATATACATAAAAAGTGTCGTTTAAAGTTTGCCACAAGCCACATGGGAGACACACCAAACATGTGGAAGAAGGTGCTCTGGTCAGATGAAACCAAAATTGAACTTTTTGCAACAATACAAAACGTTATGTTTGGCGTAAAAGCAACACAGCTCATCACCTTGAACACACCATCCCCACTGTCAAACATGGTGGTGGCAGCATCATGGTTTGGGCCTGCTTTTCTTCAGCAGGGACAGGGAAGATGGTTAAAATTGATGGGAAGATGGATGGAGCCAAATACAGGACCATTCTGGCAGAAAACCTGATGTAGTCTGCAAAAGACCTGAGACTGGGACGGAGATTTGTCTTCCAACAAAACATAAAGCAAAATCTACAATGCAATGGTTCAAAAATGAACATATCCAGGTGTTAGAATGGCCAAGTCAAAGTCCAGACCTGAATCCAATCGAGAATCTGTGGAAAGAACTGAAAACTGCTGTTCACAAATGCTCTCCATCCAACCTCACTGAGCTCGAGCTGTTTTGCAAGGAGGAATGGGAAAAAAATTCAGTCTCTCGATGTGCAAAACTGATAGAGACATACCCCAAGCGACTTACAGCTGTAATCGCAGAAAAAAGTGGCGCTACAAAGTATTAACTTAAGGGGGCTGAATAATTTTGCACGTCCAAATTTTCAGTTTTTGATTTGTTAAAAAAGTTTGAAATATCCAATAAATGTCGTTCCACTTCATGATTGTGTCCCACTTGTTGTTGATTCTTCACAAAAAAATACAGTTTTATATCTTTATGTTTGAAGCCTGAAATGTGGCAAAAGGTCGCAAAGTTCCAGGGGGCCGAATACTTTCGCAAGGCACTGTATATAATGAATATGAATTGGGTGGGTTGAGAGTATTACATTTTAAAAGCACTAAACCTCTCTCTAAAAGCTTCACTTATTCAAAAGTTTTACTTGAACCCTAAATGGTTCTCAAGTAGATTACTAAGAAACGCTCATAATTTAGAAATGGCCTTTTTGTCTTTGTGCAGATTGCCGTGTCTCATTTTCGATTAATTTCAAACAAGCATTGCAGAGCTGGCTACAATTTCAAATTTATCCCCCGGAAAAGATAAAACAAATATTACAACAAATATTATGGCTCAAAACTCAAATGTGCTGTTTGATAAAATACCTGTATTTATGGGAAAGATGTTTGAAAAGGGTATTTTGTTCTTAAATTATATTGTAAATTGGAATGGTAGAGTTATGTCTTTCATGGAGTTATCAGAATTGTATGGGACGATCGGCTCAATCCAAGAGTACAACCAATTTATTACAGCATTAACCCAAAAATGGAGGAGGCAGGTGGCAGCGGGAGGAGATGGGGCACTGGTCTTTCTGCCAAATATAAAGGATCAAAACTGTCAGAGGAATAAAAATAGCATAAATAGGAAAGTATACCAGTTTCATTTGAGGACCAGGATGTTGACAACTGTGCGACACAGATCGCAAAATTGTTGGGAGAGAGTTTTGATGTACTGATTCCATGGTACAGGGTGTATGAGTTGATATATAAAACGATGCAAGATTCAAGACTTCGTGCTTTTCAGCTAAAATTATTATATAGAATTCTTGCCACCAACAAAATGTTGAATATTTAGGGTGCAAAATCATCAACGCTCGGCAGATTTTGTTGTGAGGATACAGAATCAATAGACCATTTATTTTGGTATTGCCTTCAGGTAGCCTGTTTCTGGTCTCAGGTTCAGGAATGGCTGAAAATGCATAACATTTGATCTAAAATTGACCCTAGAAATAGTACTGTTAGGAGATCTGGAGAGACCGGGTCAGTCAATTACTAATACTCTTAGTAAAGGTATTTATCTTCAACTCACAATCTGTGGATTCTGTTTGATTAGATAGATTGAAATTGTACGTTAAACATCACAGCATAGTTGAAAGATATATGTTGCATAGAAATCCAAAGAGGGTGGCCAGCAGAGATGTGTTGGGCTGAGGGAAGCTGAGGGTTGGGATGTGGAATTGGAGACAGGTGGGAGTGGAGTTGCTGGGCGGGAGATAGAATGATGGTCAAAGATAAAAGTATAAGAAATAAAGTCAAAATAAAACATAATAAAAAGTCTGTTTGAATGACACTGAGGGGCAGTGTTTTTACAGCTAATGCTGGTTTGCCTGAGGATGATGCAGTGCAGGTGTTTGTACACATGCATATGCACACACTCTCATTCCAATACACACATATGTAAATAGTGCCAGACATGCACTCAAACATCTTACAGTCGACCTTGCTGTTATGATTTCAGTTGTCCTTGATGTCCAGTTGTCCTTGATGGCATTTTTTCTGTTTTCCTTTGTCTTTTTAGTAAATTGTCTTGGTTGTTGGAGCACTGGGGGGTTTCTTGGGGGTGGGGAATGTAATACATTTAATTTATTATTATTTTTTCTTGTGGGGGGGGGGGGACTATGGGAGGGGTAGCTATTGGGGAACTTGGAGGGTTTGGGTCCCTGTTTTTTGCCTTGTGGGAGATCTGTTGACTGTATGTTTTGGATATTCAATAAAAAAAATATGTATAAAATGCACACACACGTAAAGTGCCTAGAGCAGCTTTTTTTGTGTTGAATTTCACCCCTTTTTCTCCCCAATTTCGTAGTATCCAATTGTTGTAGCTACTATCTTGTCTCATTGCTACAACTCCCGTACGGGCTCGGGAGAGACGAAGGTTGAATGTCATGCGTCCTCCGATACACAACCAGCCGTACTGCTTCTTAACACAGCGCGCATCCAACCCGGAAGCCAGCCGCACCAATGTGTCGGAGCCGTGCACCTGGCAACCTTGGCTAGCCCGGCCCGCCACAGGAGTCGCTGGTGCCCGGTGAGACAAGGAGATCCCTACCGACCAATCCCTCCCTAACCCGGACGACGCTAGGCCAATTGTGCGTCGCCCCACGGACCTCCCGGTCGCGGCCGGTTTCGACAGAGCCTGGGCGCGAACCCAGGGACTCTGATGGCACAGCTGGCGCTGCAGTACAGCGCCCTTAACCACAATAGAGCAGCTTTTAATGGCTTCAACAGCTGAACTCCAGCCTCCCATGTACCAGTATTACTGTGCATCAGTGTGCAAGCTATAGGCTACAGCTACGTTATGTACAGTGCATTCAGAAAGTATTCAGATCCCATGACCTATTCCACATTTAGTTACATTACAGCCTTATCCTAAAATGGATTATTCTGTCCCTTCATCAATCTACACACAATACCCCATAATGACAAAGCAAAAACTGTTTTTTTTTTGCAAATATATAACAAATGACTCAGTACTTTGTTGAAGCACCTTTGGCAGCGATTACAACCTCGAGTCTTCTCGGGTTTGACTCTACAAGCTTGGCACACCTTTATTTGGGGAGTTTCTCCCATTCTTCTCTGCAGATCTTCTCAAGCTCTGTCAGGTTGGATGGGGAGCGTCGCTGCACAGCTATTTTCAGGTCTCTCCAGAGATGTTCGATTGGGTTCAAGTCTGGGCTCTGGCTGGGCCACTCAAAGACATTCAGAGACTTGTCCCGAAGCCACTCTTGCATGGTCTGGCTGTGTGCTTAGGGTCGTTGTCCTGTTGGAAGGTGAACCTTCACCCCAGTCTGAGGTCCTGAGCAGGTTTTCCATCAAGGATCTCTCTGTACTTTGCTCCGTTCATCTTTCCCTAGATCCTGACTAATCTCCCAGTTCCTGCTGCTGAAAAACCTCCCCACAGCATACAACTGTAGGGATGGTGCCAGGTTTCCTCCAGATGTGACGCTTGGCATTCAGGTCAAAGAGTTCAATCTTGGTTTCATCAGACCAAATATTCTTGTTTCTCATGGTCGGAGTCTTTTAGGTGCCTTTTGGCAAACTCCAAGTGGGCTGTCATGTGCCTTTTACAGAGTAGAAGCTTCCGTCTACCATAAAGGCCTGATTGGTGGAGTGCCGCAAAGATGGCTCTCCTGCTTGAAGGTTCTCCCATCTCCACGGAGGCACTCTGGAGCTCTGTCAAAGTAAGCATCGGGTTATTGGTCACCTCCATGACCAAAGCCCTTCTCCCCCGATTGCTCAGTTTGGCCGATCGGCCAGTTCAAGGAAGAGTCCTAGTGAATCCAAACTTCTTCCATTTAAAAATGATGGAGGCCACTGTGTTCTTGGGGACCTTCAATGCTGCAGAAATGTTTTGGTACCCTTCCCCAGATCTCTGCCTCGACACAATCCTGTCCTGGAGCTCTAAGGACTATTCCTTTGATTTCTCCGCTTGGTTTTTGCTCTGACATGCACTGTCATCTGTGGGACCTTATATAGACAGGTCTGTGCCTTTCCAAATCATGTCCAATTGAGATGTCCACAGGTGGACTCCATTCAAGTTATAGAAACATCTCTAGGATGATCAATTGAAACAGGATGCACCTGAGCTCAATTGAGTCTCATAGGGTCTGAATAGTTATGGAAATAATATAATTTTTTAAAATAAATGTGCAACAATTCTAAAAGCCTGTTTTCACTTTGTCATTACGGGGTAGTGTGTGTAGATTGATTACATTTATTTTTTTCCTCAGCAATTTTAGAATAAGGCTGTAACATAACAAAATGTGGAAAAAGGGAAGGGGTAAGAATACCTTCCAAATACACTGTAGGTCACAGGCACAAGTACAACAAAATCATGAGAAATTCACATTAGTTGTGTTTCCTTGTATAGTATTAGGGTAACACATTCAGATTCAATTCCTGGTGGCATTAAAATCACTCCATAGCCAAGCTCATAACACTAACAGACATGAACATGCTAGGGCTCTAGTGGTTGGATCTCATATCAAAGATGAGCACAGGGAATGTCCATTTCCTTTTATTTCATATACATTTTAAAAATGTTTTGGCACACTGATGTCTAACACACTATCAGTTTTAAATTATTTACTGCAAAACAATGTCATGATAAGTCTCTACTGTACATTGATAAAGGAAACTAAAAAGGCAATCTCGGTGCTTCAATTCACATTCGCCAGGTAAATCCACCCTTCGATCCACTGCAAAACCCAGGCCAAAGCAGGATCCAGTCCAGGGCAAAGTCAAGTCAGTCTGATATCACATCCACCGTGCCACAATCTTCCTTCTGTATCTCTGTGGCGACAGCGAGCCGCAGTCACCGCTCGTGTTTCGACATACTTTCTCCTCTCTCTACCACGGAAACTCTGTTTCTCAGCTCCTTCTGTGCCACGTCCACATAGAACTCGGCCATGACAGGACAATGGTCGGACACCACCCCGCCCCACGACCAGTTGTCAGGTATCCAGGGGTTGGTCAGGCCCTCTCGCACCACCAGGCAGTGTCCTGCAGGGGGCAGCACACACATGGAGATAGACAGGTCAGAGGGTAACACATTCAGATTCAATTCCTGGTGGCACTAAAATCACCCCATAGCCAAGCTCATAACACTAACAGACACATTCAAGTCTAGCATTCATGTGCCAATGGTTAGATTGGTATGTTAATGCAGTTAGAATATGTAGCGTTCATACCATTTCTAGTTACACCGACACACAGTTACATCAGTAGACATCAAACAGACGTACCTGCGTAGATCTTCTTCAGTGACTTGCTGACCCAGATGTTGTCCAGACAGAGGGAGCCCTTGGGGGAGCGGGTGCTGATGTTGGTGAACATGTTGGGGGGCACCAGTGGGCTCAGCCTCTCCTTCCTCAGCTGGTCCAGCTCACTGCTCTGGGGGGGCAGGCCAAAGTCTCCCAACACCACCAGGCCCTTCTGAGCTGTCACACAGATGAACCACAGATGGACATTAGCAATGTAGCTACATTAGCTTTGTAACTAGGTCAATTCAACTAAAACATTAAACCACTGAAGAGAAAGATGGTAAGAATAAAGGAAGAGGACGTAAGGTTAGTAAAGACAGAATAGGGTGACCTTCAGCTACTGACCTTTCAGTGTGTCCTGGATCCTGGAGGTCAGTCTGTGGGCCTTGACTTCCTCAGAGGTGTGGTTCCTACATTTGGACTCCCAAGCCCCAGCACTCATGTGGACATTGACCATTGTCATCTCCAACGATCCAACCTAGTCACATATTAACCATTAAAATGATGTTAGTCTCTCTGGGAGGACATTATATGGTAATAATGGTTTTGATAGGGGCAATAAAATGACTCATGCGTTCTATTAGTTTAGGGAGTTCCAACCAAACACACACTTGTTGACTTACATAAAAGTGGGCGAGATATGGCCGGGGGTGGGGGTGCATCCCGTTGCCGTTGACGACAGGACTCTCCAGGACTGAAGCATCTTTCAGGTCAATCCCAGAAGAGCTGTCCCACAGGAACCCAGAATAACTGACTCCCTGGAGGAGAGAGGACAACAGGAGACAGTCAGACAAATAACGTCCTCCCTTCCCTCAGGGAGTCAAACAGAGAGGAATAAAGAACACTAGTTCAACTTCCAGGATGCCCTTGAACCAGTATTGGAGTCAACTCAGTCTTCAGTGCACTTCCCAAAGCCAGAGCTCAGCCTCTAGCAACTAAACTATATCTATATCACACAGGCTGACAGTACAAGACGACAGAGCTCAGCCTCTATACTATATCTATATCACACAGGCTGACAGTACAAGACGACAGAGCTCAGCCTCTATACTATATCTATATCACACAGGCTGACAGTACAAGAGGACAGGGCTGGGAGGCTGACAGTAATAGAGGACAGGGCTGGGAGGCTGACAGTACTAGAGGACAGGGCTGGGAGGCTGACAGTACAAGAGGACAGAGGGGAGGACAGGGCTGGGAGGCTGACAGTACTAGAGGACAGGGCTGGGAGGCTGGCAGTACAAGAGGACGGGCTGGGAGGCTGACAGTACTAGAGGACGGGGCTGGGAGGCTGACAGTACTAGAGGACGGGGCTGGGAGGCTGACAGTACAAGAGGACGGGGCTGGGAGGCTGACAGTACTAGAGGACGGGGCTGGGAGGCTGACAGTACAAGAGGACGGGGCTGGGAGGCTGACAGTACAAGAGGACAGGGCTCAGCCTCTATACTATATCTATATCACACAGGCTGACAGTACAAGAGGACAGAGCTCAGCCTCTATACTATATCACACAGGCTGACAGTACAACAGGACAGAGCTCAGCCTCTATACTATATCACACAGGCTGACAGTACAAGAGGACAGGGCTGGGAGGCTGACAGTACTAGAGGACAGGGCTGGGAGGCTGACAGTACAAGAGGACAGAGGGGAGGACAGGGCTGGGAGGCTGACAGTACTAGAGGACAGGGCTGGGAGGCTGGCAGTACAAGAGGACGGGCTGGGAGGCTGACAGTACAAGAGGACGGGTCTGGGAGGCTGACAGTACAAGAGGACGGGCTGGGAGGCTGACAGTACAAGAGGACGGGGCTGGGAGGCTGACAGTACAAGAGGACGGGGCTGGGAGGCTGACAGTACAAGAGGACGGGGCTGGGAGGCTGACAGTACAAGAGGACAGAGCTCAGCCTCTAGCCTCTATACTATATCTATATCACACAGGCTGACAGTACAAGAGGACAGGGCTGGGAGGCTGACAGTACAAGAGGACAGAGGGGAGGACAGGGCTGGGAGGCTGACAGTACTAGAGGACGGGGCTGGGAGGCTGGCAGTACAAGAGGACGGGGCTGGGAGGCTTACAGTACAAGAGGACAGGGCTGGGAGGCTGACAGTACAAGAGGACAGAGGGGAGGACGGGGCTGGGAGGCTGACAGTACAAGAGGACAGAGGGGAGGACAGGGCTGGGAGGCTGACCGTACTAGCGGACAGGGCTGGGAGGCTGACAGTACTAGAGGACAGGGCTGGGAGGCTGACAGTACTAGAGGACAGGGCTGGGAGGCTGACAGTACTAGAGGACAGGGCTGGGAGGCTGACAGTACTAGAGGACAGGGCTGGGAGGCTGACAGTAGGGCTGGGAGGCTGACAGTACTAGAGGACAGGGCTGGGAGGCTGACAGTACTAGAGGACAGGGCTGGGAGGCTGACAGTACTAGAGGACAGGGCTGGGAGGCTGACAGTACTAGAGGACAGGGCTGGGAGGCTGACAGTACTAGAGGACAGGGCTGGGAGGCTGACAGTACTAGAGGACAGAGGGGAGGACAGGGCTGGGAGGCTGACAGTACTAGAGGACAGGGCTGGGAGGCTGACAGTACAAGAGGACAGGGCTGGGAGGCTGACAGTAGGGCTGGGAGGCTGACAGTAGGGCTGGGAGGCTGACAGTACTAGAGGACAGGGCTGGGAGGCTGACAGTACTAGAGGACAGGGCTGGGAGGCTGACAGTACTAGAGGACAGGGCTGGGAGGCTGACAGTACTAGAGGACAGAGGGGAGGACAGGGCTGGGAGGCTGACAGTACTAGAGGACAGGGCTGGGAGGCTGACAGTACAAGAGAACAGAGGGGAGGACAGGGCTGGGAGGCTGACAGTACTAGAGGACAGAGGGGAGGACAGGGCTGGGAGGCTGACAGTACTAGAGGAGAGCGGAGGACCAGGCTGGGAGGCTGACAGTACTAGAGGAGAGGGGAGGACCAGGCTGGGAGGCTGACAGTACTAGAGGACAGAGGGGAAGACAGGGCTGTGAGGCTGACAGTACTAGAGGACAGAGCTGGGAGGCTGACAGTACTAGAGGTCTGAGGGGAGGATTTGTTTTCAACCCCCCCTCCCCTTCACATCATCTGTACTATCCATCTTATTGACTGGAGGCATCACCACAGAATAAAGTTCAAGTTTCTATCAAGGGTCCACAGCGTTCCTCATTGAGTTCCCTGAATTCCGATCGGACCTTGTAGTCATAGAAGATAATATTCACATTTTTGGTGACTTTAATCTTCACATGGAAAAGTCCACAGACCCACTCCAAAAGGCTTTTGGAGCCATCATCGACTCAGTGGGTTTTGACCTAGTTTTGTCCCATGGAATAAATGTTGTGGATCTTAATGTTTTTTCTCATAATCCTGGACTATCGGACCACCATTTTATTACGTTTGCAATTGCAACAAATAATCTGCTCAGACCCCAACCAAGGAGCATCAAAAGTCATGCTATAAATTCACAGACAACACAAAGATTCCTTGATGTCCTTCCAGACTCCCTCTGTCTACCCAAGGACGCCAGAGGACAAAAATCAGTTAACCACCTAACTGAGGAACTCAATTTAACCTTGCGCAATACCCTAGATGCAGTTGCACCCCTAAAAACTAAAAACATTTCTCATAAGAAATTAGCTCCCTGGTATACATAAAATATCCGAGCTCTGAAGCAAGCTTCCAGAAAATTGGAACGGAAATGGTGCCCGACTAGCTTGGAAAGACAATACCGTGCAGTATCGAAGAGCCCTTACTGCTGCTCGATCATCCTATTTTTCCAACTTAATTGAGGAAAATAAGAACAATCCGAAATTTATTTTTGATACTGTCGCAAAGCTAACTAAAAAGCAGCATTCCTGAAGTGAGGATGGCTTTCACTTCAGCAGTAATAAATTCATGAACTTCTTTGAGAAAAGATCATGATTATTAGAAAGCAAATTACGGACTCCTCTTTAAATCTGCGTATTCCTTCAAAGCCAGTTGTCCTGAGTCTGCACAACTCTGCCAGGGCCTAGGATCAAGATAGACACTCAAGTACTTTAGTACTATATCTCTTGACACAATGATGAAAATAATCATGGCCTCTAAACCTTCAAACTGCATACTGGACCCTATTCCAACTAAACTACAGAAAGAGCTGCTTCCTGTGCTTGGCCCTACTATGTTATATTTTACCTCTTGGGGATGTCATTCGAAAACATAAAATGTTAACTTTCACTGCTATGCGGATGACACACAGCTGTACATTTCAATGAAACATGGTGAAGCCCCAAAATTGCCCTCGCTAGAAGCCTGTTTTTCAGACATAAGGAAGTGGATGGCTACAAACGTTCTACTTTTAAACTCAGACAAAACAGAGATGCTTGTTTTAGGTCCCAAGAAACAAAGAGATCTTCTGTTGAATCTGACAATTAATCTTGATGGTTGTACAGTCGTCTCAAATAAAACTGTGAAGGACCTCGGCGTTACTCTGGACCCTGATCTCTCTTTTGACGAACATATCAAGACTGTTTCAAGGACAGCTTCTACGTAACATTGCAAAAATCAGAAACTTTGTCCAAAAATGATGCAGAAAAATTAATCCATGCTTTTGTTACTTCTAGATTAGACTACTACAATGCTCTACTTTCCGGCTACCCGGATAAAGCACAAAATAAACTTCAGTTAGTGTTAAATACGGCTGCTAGAATCCTGACGAGAACCAAAAAATGTGATCATATTACTCCAGTGCTAGCCTCCCTACACTGGCTTCCTGTCAAGGCAAGGGCTGATTTAAAGGTTTTACTGCTAACCTACAAATCATTACATGGGCTTGCTCCTACCTACCTCTCTGATTTGGTCCTGCCGTACATACCTACACATACGCTATGGTCACAAGACGCAGGCCTCCTAATTGTCCCTATAATTTCTAAGCAAACAGCTGGAGGCAGGGCTTTCTCCTATAGAGCTCCATTTTTATGGAATGGTCTGCCTACCCATGTGAGAGACGCAAACTCGGGCTCAACCTTTAAGTCTTTTCTGAAGACTCAACTCTTCAGTGGGTCATATGATTGACTGTAGTCTGGCCCAGGAGTGTGAAGATGAACGGAAAGGCTCTGAAGCAACGAACTGCCCTTTCTCTCTATGCCTGGCCGGTTCCCCTCTTTCCACTGGGATTCTCTGCCTCTAACCCTATTACAGGGGCTGAGTCACTGGCTTACTGGTGCTCTTTCATGCCGTCCCTAGGAGGGGTGCGTCACTTGAGTGGGTTGAGTCACTGATGTGATCTTCCTGTCTGGGTTGGCGCCCCCCCTTGGGTTGTCCCGTGGCGGAGATCTTTGTGGGCTATACTCGGCCTCGTCTCAGGATGGTAAGTTGGTGGTTGAAGATATCCCTCTAGTGGTGTGGGGTTGTGCTTTGGCAAAGTGGGTGGGGTTATATCCTTCCTGTTTGGCCCTTTCCGGGGGGTATCGTTGGATGGGGCGACAGTGTCTCCTGACCCCTCCTGTCTCAGCCTCCAGTATTTATGCTGCAGTACTTTGTGTCGGAGGTCTAGGGTCAGTTTGTTATATCTGGAGTACTTCTCCTGTCTTATCCGGTGTCCTGTGTGACTTGAAGTATGCTCTCTCTAATTCTCTCTCTCTCTCTCCCGGAGGACCTGAGCCCTAGGACCATGCCTCAGGACTACCTGGCATGTTGACTCCTTGCTGTCCCCAGTCCACCTGGCCGTGCTGCTGCTCCAGTTTCAACTGTTCTGCCTGCGGCTATGGAATCCTGACCTGTTCACCGGACGTGCTAACTGTCCCAGACCTATTATTTAACCATGCTGGTCATTTATGAACATTTGAACATCTTGGCCATGTTCTGTTATAATCTCCACCCGGCACAGCCAGAAGAGGACTGGCCACCCTTCATAGCCTGGTTCCTCTCTAGGTTTCTTCCTAGGTTTTGGCCTTTCTAGGGAGTTTTTCCTAGCCAACGTGCTTCAACACCTGCATTGCTTGCTGTTTGGGGTTTTAGGCTGGGTTTCTGTACAGCACTTTGAGATATCAGCTGATGTACAAAGGGCTATATAAATTAATTAGATGTTATATCAGGACTAACTTCCTCTGAGGATAAACACTGCTATTTACGCCTTCTGGTGGTCGGGAAGACAGAGTGTGTGTGTGTGTCCTCTCAGAGAGATTCTTAGTGGTTTAAGACAGACATTCTGGGAACTGAAAGGTCCTCTAAAAAGGGTCCCATAAATCAACCCCCTTTTAAATCATACTGTACTAGACCTTTGATCCCTACAGCAGGCCTTAGATCATGTGAACTATTTTGCTACGTCTGGTTACTGATAACAACCCCTTAGTTGGTTCTGTTTAATGAGTGTAGAAAGGTTGTTCAAGAGTTTATAGGGTTATTACATGTTTTACTGATAATGGCTGTGTTTACATCTTGGCTGTGTGAACTATTGAGATGGGTGGTCTGTTTCAGATGGGATGTGAGAGAGGGGTTGGAGGGGGGGAACAGAGCGGGAGAGAGTTGGAAAAAGAGCAAGAAGCAAGAAAGACCGACAGAATGGGAAATAATTCTTTTTTTTGTGCAGTGATGTAATCAGTACCCCTACCTTGTTGAACAGTCCTGTGGGTTTCTCAGAGACGGTACTCTTCCAGACTCCCCGTGGTCCTCTCCACTTCCGCACGCTGTCCAACGAGCCCTGGTTCAGTTCCACACAGAACTGCAACACAATAGAGGGGTACGTATTTTTACACAACACCGGACAGTCGACCATTGAAATAGTGTACTAGTCATTCTACATTCTCATCATTCCATTTGAATGAAGTGGGCATTGCAATAGATGTAGGGTGTGTAGGACTACACAGAGCAGTACATCACAACTACAGTCAACACAATTTTTGTCTCTATGTTTATTTATCCTCTATGATCTGTTCTTAAAATAGCCATAGAAGATATTTAAAATACATACAAATAAATGAGCACTGTTTTAGTATGAAGTGAAAGATATAACTGAAATGTCTCCTCAAATGATACCTTTAAACCAAAATTATACAATTTGAAATTACCTCAAGTATTCTACAGGAAATAGACTCAGAAAAAGGAAGTGACCAAATGTATTTCAGGGTGCACCAGACACCATTAGTGTTGGAACGTCACTGAAGTTTGTCAATGATGGAATGGGAGAAAGTTTTACTTTTCCTGGCTGAGCTGCTACCAGGTCTACTATAAGTCCTGGAGGGAGAGCTTCCCTACGGGGAACCAGAAAAGCAGAGGGTCTGTAACGCAGTGTGACTACCATCAATAAATACCCCATCGTCCTCTCCCGTCAGCCTCATTAACGTCAAGAACCAACTCAGTCTGACACAGCGACAAGTAGCCCACCATAAATGATGCTAATAACAAAAGTTTCAAAATGGCAGCCGGAAGAAAACAAGCAGGATTTACTATCGCCATGATGCCTGGATCCGACAGAAGTGGAGGGAGATATGAGGATGGATGGAAGGCAGCTCTACCCAGGAACAATAAACACACAGCCATAATTCAACCAGGGATGAACCAAGACGTGTGTATAGAGGAGGCCTTGGCACAGCTCCCGAGACCTGCGAATGTAATCTAGCACAGCTATTCCCAAACTGGGGTACGCAATACTGTCGGGGCAATGCAAAATATAAATGGGATTCACATCATTTTTTACCCTTCACATTTTCAAAACAGTACATTTATATTTTCCAAAGGGGCTATACATTTGGATGAGGGTTTCCCCCACCCCCCACCCTCGCCTGAGTAGCCTTGTTTCACAGCCAAAAATAAAATTAAACCATCTGGTGTTCAGCAAAATAACACAATGTCAAATACAGGTAGCCTAGTCAAATAATTAACATCCAATCACATTAACCGTTACTGTCTCGCAGGAAACCTTCAGTCTTGCGCAGACATTTAGAAACATGACAATTAGAAAAATAGTAAGACATGTATAGTAAGTAGTAAGACGTATAAAAGCAATAGATACCATTAATAGGAAGGGTCTAGAAGCGTCTTATATGGTGAGTTACCGAGTGGCTATAACAGGAAAGCCCCATACTATTGTGGAGGACTTAATTCTTCCTGCTGCCATGGATATGACTGGGACAATGCTGGGGGGAAAAGGCCAAAAAAAAAAAACACTATACAGACAATGTTTTCATCAAACACTGTTTCACGACGCATCAGTGATATGGCAGGAGATGTTTTGAAACAATTACTGCTTCGTATACAAGCTAGTGAATTAAATGCGTTACAGCTGGATGAGTTAACAGACGTGGCGGGCCCGGCACAGCTCCTGGTATATGTTCGTTACATTTATGGGGGGTCAATTAAGGAAGACATCCTCTTCTGCAAACCACTGGAAACCAGGACAACAGGAGAGGATATTTTTAAAATACTGGACAGCTTTGTGACATCAAATTGACTTTGGTGGTCAAGATGTGTCTGTATCTGTACTGATGGTGCAAAATCCATGACAGGGAGACATAGTGGAGTGGTAACGCGCGTGCAAGCAGTTGCTCCCGACACCACTTGGGTCCACTGCATCATCCACGAGAGGCTCTTGCTGCCATGGGAATGCATGACAGATTGAAAGATGTTTTGGACACTACAGTGAAAATGGTTAACTTTGTTAAAGCAAGGCCCCTGAATATGTGTATTTTCTGCATTATGCAGATCTGCATCTAGGATTACAGGGACTCTCCGCAACTATATTCAATGTGCGGGACAAAATTGAGGCTATGATTAAGAAGTTGGAGAACTTTTCTGTCTGCATTAACAAGGACAACACAGGTCTTTCCATCATTGTATGATTTTTTGTGTGCAAATGACATCAAGTTTACGGACAATGTCAAATGTGAGATAGCGGAGCACCGGAGTGTCTGGGTGCACAATTACGCAGGTACTTTCCCGAAACGAACGACAAACACCTGGATTCATTATCCATTTCATGCCCTGCCTCCAGTCCACTTACCGATATCTGAACAAGAGAGCCTCATCGAAATCGCAACAGGGTTGTTCTCTGAAAATTGAATATAAATCAAAAGCCACTGCCAGATTTTTGGATTGGGCTGTGGTCAGAGTATCCTGTCTTGGCAAATCGCGCTGTTAAGAAATGGATGCCCTTTGCAACCACGTACCTATGTGAGAGTGGATTCTCGGCCCTCACTAGCATGAAAACTAAATACAGGTGTAACAGTATAGCTTCCGTCCCTCTCCTCGCCCCAACCTGGGCTCGAACCAGGGACCCTCTGCACACAGACAACAGCCACCCTCGAAGCATCATGGCCCCCCTTGGCAGTTATTCATCCATGAATACTACAAGTTTAGATAGACTAATTTACCAATCAAAAAATATTTAGTTGACATGGACTGACTATCAGTGACTGACATAAGAGAAAAACTTAACGCCCAATCAAATTTCAAAATTGCACCTATTGTAACTCGCAACAGTAAGTTGAGACTGACTGAGCCATCCCCCTGGTTGATCAAAGGGCCTTCAAAAGGGGGGCAGCCCGAATTAAAGTTAATCAGCCTTGATCAATACTGCGGACAGGGGGCCATAAAACACTGTACCTGGTCACCATGGAGACATTGGATGTTTTAGCAGCAGTGAGTGCTTTATTCCAGATAGTTACTTGTTGTCATGGAAATAAGGAAGCATAGCAAATCCACACGACTACCACGTTTCACTACTGTTACACAATAGATAAATACAGTACTAGTCTGAGGGAAAGAAAAAAGGAAATGCGTGGGAGTGTGAAACGGGAAGATAGACAGCAATATTGTGGGGGGTGTTCGTAAGGGTGAAAATTGTAAATAGTGTGGGTGTGTGTTGTGATGTAACCAACTGACTAGATGATGGTTACCTCCACCATGTTGCTCTACTACTGATTGTTGTTTGGTTAGCCCAGGGTTAACAAGTGCTTGTGTGAAACAAGGGCAAGTCACCTTGGTCAGATTTAACCTAGGTTTAATGCTAGCACTGGGCTAAGAAATGTGTATGTGAAAGTCCCTACTGCCAGTCAGCCTCAACCCTAATGAAACTCAGGTTGACACAGTCAAGTTGTTCTGAAGCTCACACTAGCAAAGCCTGGTAAACAACTAGAAGAACACCATGAGTAATCTTTAGGGGAAAAGGAATCATTGCTCAGTAATTCACCATAAACCACAGAAGGTTCCTTAACAACAAAACAGAACAAGAAAACAGTGACCAAGACTGCTACATGCTTGGAGTGACTAAACAGTGAAAAATGTCAACCGTCAGTAAATACGCCAACTCAAACTGCTGCTTTAGTCATAGTGTCATAGCATGTGCTGTGTCATGCTGCATCACAGATGGACACCTCATAAGATGTGTTGACCATATTTGCAGAGATTAAAGGTAAACAAATGACAGAAAGCCAATCAAATATTGTATTTGTGTTGTGGGTTTGTCCAGTAGTAGTGCCATCACCCCTGGAGGCAGCTGCTCAAATCAGCGATTACAGCCTGGAGTCTTCTTGGGTTTGACGCTACAAGCGTGGCACACCTTTATTTGGGGAGTTTCTCCCATTCTTCTCTGCAGATCCTCTCAAGCTCTGTCAGGTTGGATGGGGAGCGTTGCTGCACAGCTATTTTCAGGTCTCTCCAGAGATGTTTGATTGGGTTCAAGTCCGGGCTCTGGCTGGGCCACTCAAAGACATTCCGAGACTTGTCCCGAAGCCACTCCTGCATTGTCTTGGCTGTGTGCTTAAGGTCATTGTCCTGTTGAAAAGTGAATTGTTGCCCCAGTCTGAGGTCCTGCGAGCTCTGGAGCAGGTTATCAAGCATCTCTCTGTACATCTTTCCCTCGATCCTGACTAGCCTCCCAGTCCCTGCTACTGAAAAACATCCCACAGCATGATACCACCACCATGCTTCACCGTAGGGATGGTGCCAGGTTTCCTCCAGATGTGACACTTGGCATTCAGGCCAAATAGTTCAATCATCAGACCAGTGAATCTTCTTTCTCATGGTTCATGAGTCCTTTAGGTGCCTTTTGGCAAACTCCAAGTGGGCTGTCATGTGCCTTTTACTGAGGAGTGGTTTCCTTCTGGCCACTTTACCATAAAGGCCTGACTGGTAGAAAGCTGCAGAGATGGAAGAACCTTCCAGAAGGTCAACCATCTCCATGGAGGAACTCTGGAGCTCTGTCAGAGTGACCATTGGGTTCTTGGTCAGCTCCCTGACCAAGGCCCTTCTCCCCCGATTGCTCAGTCTTGGTAGTTCCAAATGACTTCCATTTAAAAATGGAGGCCACTGTGTTCTTGGGGACCTTCAACGCTGCAGAAATTTTTTGGTGCCCTTCCCCAGATCTGTGCCTTGACACAATCCTGTCTCAGAGCTCTACGGACAATTTCTTCGACTTCATGACTTGGTTTTTGCTCTCACATGCACTGTCAACGGTGAGACCTTATATAGACAGGTGTGTGCCTTTCTAAATCATTAACAATCATTTGAATTTCTCACAGGTGGACTCCAATCAAGTTGTAGAAACATCAAGCATGATCAATGGAAACCAGATGCACCGGAGCTCAATAGCAAAAGGGTCTGAATACTTATGTAAATAAGCTATCCGTTTTTTATTTGTAATACATTTGCAAGAAATTCTAAAAACATGTTTTCACTTTCTCATTACGGGGTATTACATGTAGATAGATGTTTAAAAAGAAAATCAATTTAAGAATGAGGCTGTAACGTAACAAAATGTGGAAAAAGTCAGGTATGAATACTTTATGAATGCACTGTATGTATCTACAGTTAAATCTTGTTTTGTCTGATTATTGGGGAGGAACTCTCAACTGGAAGCTATGAAACCATTATGGCCTATTTATTGCCTTCCCTCCCTAATCTTACTACATTTGCACACACTGTATATAGACTTTTCCTATGTGTAACTCTGTTGTTTTTTTTGGTCGCACTGCTTTGCTCTCTTGGCCAGGTCGCAGTTGTAAATGAGAACTTGTTCTCAACTGGCCTACCTGGTTAAATAAAGGTGAAAAAATAAAGTAATTTCAGTTTTGTAATTTTATCTAACATTCAATTTGTGGAATTCCATTGGAGAGTTAAAGAATCCCTGCAGGGAGTTGATGAATTAGTTGGGGGAATAAGACAAGGGGGACAGATGTGATGTTAGAGCAGTGACCGATAGAGTCTCTGGCAGCCTGCGTAGCCTTTGGGTTTGGTGTGAAATCAGAACCGTTCAGACTTCATGACTCACTGACTGCCTGCATTGCAGAGATAGAGGGAGAGAGAGAACATTTTATATGTGGAAGACGAGCGGAAAGAGGAATCGATGGATAATTTCTCTTCATAGAGCAACCCCCTTCCTTCCGCCTATATTTTCCTTTCAGCTCTCTTCACTCCTCTCTTTAGAGAGAAACTATCAATCCCTCTCTTTAGAGAGGACCTTTCTCTCTGTAACTCTCTCTGAGAGACAGCAGCTCTGCCGACCTAGTTCTCTTTCCAGGAGCACATCACATACGGTCTCTCTCCCCCTCGGTGTAAACTATGTTCTATTTCAAGGCAAACATTTAGAGTGTGAACTGTGAAGCCACTCTCCTGTGCTTTCACCACTATAAATAAGTCAGTAGTTGCTACGGTAGGTGTGGAGAAAGGGAGAGGGTGTCTTCTTTACGAGTGCGAGGAGATAGAGATGGGGGACACTGCCCTGGTATGCTGCTGTATACCGCTAAAATACCTGCTTCTCCATTACTGGATGTAATGTCATCAACCCATTAGGGGTTCTCTATGCACATCTGTACTCTACTTTGGTAATGAGGTCAGGAGAATGTAGCTGTGGACAGAATCAGAGAAGGTCATATCTAGGGGCTGCCTGATGTACGATAATGAAGCAATAGGACGGTGATGTTTGGTGAATATGCACTCAGTTAACTGGATAGACGTATAGATAACAGATCAGATCATTTGTGTGTACAAGTAAAATATTGGCCAGTGTCTAGATGATATTGGTGTTTATATCAGTGCTGGAGCAGACTTTTAGTAACAGCTGTGTGAGTGAGAGAGAGAGAGAGAGAGAAGAGAGAGGGAGAAAGAGAATTATGTTTAATTGAGAAAGAACAGAAGGTTAAGTGGGTGAGAGAGACAGCAATCGAGGGAGGATCGCTACATGTTTTTATTGTCAAGAGCATCTCATAATTATCACAAACATAAAGATGATCTGTACTGGTGGACTAATAGGTACACACAGCTTTACTCCCCAAATCAATAAGAAAAGGTGTTTTATCTAGTAGGTGAAGTAAGGGACTTCTACACTGTACCTTGTCAAGGGCCTCCCTCTCTACCAGGTCTTGGACGGCCAGTAACTTGATGCTGGAGAGAAAATGAGACAGAAAGATGGTGTAAGACACATGGATGCATCAATAAAACAGTGGTGATTTAATCTCTGTTATACAAGCTGACATTATTAGCCATATGATAGGATAGTACACACACACACACACACACACTTCTGGTAATAGAGGCCAATGCATTATTTACACAACAACCACAAAGGTTATGAGTAAACACAGCGGGCCTCCGTCCATATCCAGGATGTTCCTGTCTCTACAACACATAACATGACTCAGTCTTTTCCCCTGAAGCACCATGTGATTAAGTTCAATGGATATGTCTGAAATGGCACACTATTCCTTACATAGTGCACTATACACAGCGGCTCTAATCTAAAGCAGTGCACTAGGGAACCATTTCGGATGCATGAAAATAATTTATTATGCAGAGAATAGCAGAGGGGGGAGAGGAGACTGAACTATGGGTGGCAGGTAGCCTAGTGGTTAAGAGCGTTGGGCCAGTTGGTGCAGAGATAGTAAAGTAGGTTCCATGCTCTCGTAAACATTCATCTATTTACTTTCTAATGGTTTTTCTAGCCCACTAGTCAACATAACAAAAAAGGGCAAAGCACTATTCTCTCTCTCCATCCTGCTGTACACACTGTGTTCACGTCTCCTTCACTGCTGTCTATTAACTAAATGAGTAAACTGAACATTCCTCAGGTCGTTCACTGACTCATTCAGACTTGTTTAAAACAAATACACCCCAGATAAACCTCATTTGATAATGGGATTTAGAATGGGTTTTTTTTATCTCCAAAGGAGGGCTTAGACTATGGACTACTGTTATAACAGAAGAGGTATTTCACAGGCCTATTTCACAGATGGGATAACACACACCACTGTTACATTATGTCCATTATGGAAATATTTCACAGCGCCTCATGTTTAACTGCACATCTTCAGGCTCCAATGCCGACCAGGTAGTGTTTTATGGCCCCCTGTCCACAGTATTGATCAAGGCTGATTAACTTGAATTAGATAATTACATCTACGGCAGTGAAAAATGAAACTCCATTTTCTCCAGGCTAAAACAGTCTAGTGTATTTTATGCCTATTGTGAAGAGCCTCTCGCTATGTGCTAGATAATCACACACATACACACACCTAGTAATCCTAAAAAGAGGCAGCGAAATGAGGCTGCATAGGCAAGGGGGGGGGTTCTATTTGTGAAACGCTGCTGCTACTGCAGAGGCCACCACAAGCTTAGCTCCACGCCGATCATTAAAAAAAAGCCTTTCAACAGATTGCATTCTTCCATAAAGTATTTGTGAAACTGGGCCAGTTACATGGTGGGTTGCTGTGGCCCACATGTACTCCATGAATGAAGACAATCTGTTGGGATAACAGTAATGATGTAAGACACAATAACGATATGTGGGCAAATGTAGGTGGCAGTAATAATAACGGCCCTAAATGAGTTGGTTCTGCGTAGTTGTGACAGACTTGCGTCATGTGATGCAGCAAATGTTGACAAGGCGTTGGGAATGAGATTGGCTGAGGGGATGTTTGTCACGACATGATTTCATAATTTGTGGTCCTACAAGATGGTGAGGGGCCAACCACAGATGCAGTCAGGCTTCTCAATGGTGTATTATTCAAGTTCATACCTCCTCCCTCTCCCTTTAGTACGCTGCTCACATTATCCTTCTGCAAGAAGCCCCATCCTCAATTAGCATTTTTGCATCAGGGCAATCAATCAATATGAAGGTCAAAGTTGTGGTCTCTACTTCACCTGGTGCCAGGTCTCATAGGTGCTCACTCCACCTAGCTGCTGCACTGGGCCCTCACTCACTCCCTAAGACAGCACCACACACAGGGCAGTGGACTCCCGCTCTCTACCACCACGCAACAGCCTGGGGAAACGTTTCTCACGTTAGGCCCCTCACCCCGCAGATCCAGAATGCTGTGGAATCTGTTATCTTCACTCCTCAACCTTCACTTAGTTCTGGAACCAGGGGTCCAGTACATTAATATCAACTCAGCAAAAAAAGAAAAACGTCCCTTTCTCAGGAAAGATCATTCGTAAAAATCTAAATAACTTCACAGATCTCCATTGAAAAATTTTAAACACTGTTCCCATGCTTGTTCAATTAACCATAAACAATTAATGAACATGCACCTGTGGAATGGTCGTTAAGATACTAACAGCTTACAGACGGTAGGCAATTAAGGTCACAGTTATGAAAACGTAGGACACTAGAGGCCTTTCTACAGACTGAAAAATACAAAAAGAAAGATGCCCAGGGTCCATGCTCATCTGCGTGAACGTGCCTTAGGCATGTTGCAAGGAGGCATGAGGACTGCAGATGTGGTCATAATAAAAGGTAATAAAATTGCAATGTCCGTACTGTGAGACGCCTAAGACAGCGCTAAAAGGGAGACAGGACGGACAGCTGATCGTCCTCGCAGTGGCAGACCACGTGTAACAACACCTGCACAGGTACATCCGAACATCACACCTGCAGGACAGGTACAGGATGGAAACAACTGCCTGAGTTACACAAGGAAGGCACAAGTCCTTCATCAGTGCTCAGACTCTCAGCCTATTGCGGAGAGGCTGGACCGAAGGCTTGAAGGCCTGTTGTAAAGGCAGGTCCTCACGAGACATCACCGGCAACATTGTCATCTATGGGCACAAACCCACCGTCAATGGACCAGATAGGACTGGCAAAAAGTGCTCTTCACTGACGAGTCGAGGTTGTCTCACAAGGGGTGATGGTCGGATTCGCGTTTATCGTTGGAAGAATGAGCGTTACACCGAGGCCTGTACTCTGGAGCGGGATCGATTTGGAAGTGGAGGGTCCATCATGGTCTGGGGTGGTGTGTCACAGCATCATCGTCGGACTGAACTTGTCATTGCAGGAAATCTCAAAGCTGTGCGTTACAGGGAAGACATCCTCCTCCCTCATGTGGTACCCTTCCTGCAGGCTCATCTTGACATGACCCTCCAGCATGACAATGCCACCAGCCATACTGCTCATTCCGTGAGTGATTTCCTGCAAGACAGGAATGTCAGTGTTCTGCCATTGCCAGCGAAGAGCCCGGATCTCAATCCCATTGAGCACGTCTGGGACCTGTTGGATCGGAGGGTGAGAGCTAGGGCCATTCCCCCCAGAAATGTCCACGAACTTGCAGGTGCCTTGGTGGAAGAGTGGGGTAACATCTCACAGCAAGAACTGGCAAATCTGGTGCAGTCCATGAGGAGGAGATGCACTGCAGTACATAATGCAGCTGGTGGCCACACCAGATACTGACAGACTTTTGATTTTGATCCCCCCCACCCACCCCCCCCTGTTCAGGGACACATTATTCCATTTTTGTTAGTCACATGTCTGTGGAACTTGTTCAGTTTGTCTCAGTTGTTGAATCTTATGTTCATACAAATATTTACACGTTAAGTTTGCAGAAAAAAAACACAGTTGACAGTGAGAGGACGTTTCTTTTATTGCTGAGTTTATAATCAGGAGACAGACAGGACAGCTAAGCCTAGACTGATTTTCTAATTCTAGCATTCAGCTCAGTCACTGTGGATGTGACTGGAGAAGTGGACTAGCAGGATTCATGCCCTGCCACTCTCTACTGCCAAACACGTCTCAAGCACAGTAGGTTGGCTGTTTTCCAGCAGTTATTATTGAACATTACACAACACTGCCATTGCATCTGTTCTGATTTTGACCCATTATGCAACGCCGCATCTGCTAATATAAGTAGAAGAAAATCGTGTCAACGTTAGCCTCTCGGTCTTCTCTGCTAGGGACTGAGGTGGTGGTGGTTCACAGGAGCACCCAGTCCATAAAAAGAGGGAGGGAATGACAAAGAGCATAAACGAGAGAAGGCAGGGATGACCGACGAGACTAAACTGATAAGGACAGCAGAGAGTCCACCCAGAGATAGGAGACTATTTCGCAGCAATATAATCGACTGATAGTATATGGAGACAAATTATTACATAATGTACTATGGACCCATTTGCAAAGGAACACTCCATAACCAGCACTTAAGGAACTTTTTTTAGCTGCTTTGGTTGTGGTCTTCAAATGGTTTGATGCTTTTGCTTACCCACCACACTAGAGCTTCCACCCTACCCTAAAATCCTAATTCTTTCATAATAGATTGTGAGAGAGATCTCGACATCTCTGGTCTCCAAACAGGAACTACGCAATCAGAGATCGTGAACACAAACAGGTCTGGAGCCAGAGCTCTCTAGGAGGGTGACAACAGCCCTTCCTCTTCTCTAGGTGTGATCACACAATGTGAGGCTACAATAGAAAGCCTCTGGGACTCCACTGCCTCCTTGCACTGACCACGGGTGTACTGGCTGCAGTGCACACATGGGGCCTGATGCTAGTGTGACCACGACCTTACAGGAGAGTGGAATTTACACACACAGTCAGAAGTTTGGACACACCTACTCATTGAAGGGTTTCTTTATTTTGACTATATTTTCTACATTGTAGGAAGACATCAAAACTATGAAATAAGACATCTATGGAGTCATGTAGTAAGGGTTAAACAAATCAAAATATATTTTACTTTTGAGATTCTTCAAAGTAGCCACCCTTTGCCTTGATGACAGATTTGCACACTTTGCATTCTCTCAACCAGCTTCAGACCCCTTGACTTTTTCACATTGTTACAGCTTTATTCTAAAATGTATTTAAAAATATATACTGTATAATTCTCAGCAATATACACACAATACCCCATAATGACAAAGTAAAAACTAGAGGTTGACCGATTATGATTTTTCAATGCCGATACCGACTTGAGGACCAAAAAAAGCAGATGCAGATTAATCGGCCGATTTTTTAAATGTATTTGTATAATGACAATTACAACAATACTGTATGAACACTTATTTTAACTTAATACATCAATAAAATCAATTTAGCCTCAAATAATGAAACATGTTCAATTTGGTTTAAATAATGCAACAGTAAAGTGTTGGAGAAGTAAAAGTGCAATATGTGCCATGTAAGAAAGCCAACGTTTAAGTTCCTTGTTCCTTTCATTATTTATTTGAGGCTAAATAGATTTTAATCACACCATTTACTCAGTAGTTTGTTGAAGTACCTTTAGCAGCAATTACAGCCTTGAGTATGATGCTACAAGCTTGTCAAACCTGTATTTGTGGAGTTTCCCCCTATTCTTTTCTACAGAACCTCTCAAGCTTTGTCAGGTTGTATGGGGAGCGTCGCAGTAGAGCTCTTTTCAAGTCTCTTCAGCGATGTTCAATCGGGTTCAAGTCTGGGCTCTGGCTGGGCCACTCAAGGACATTTGGAGACCTGTTCCGAAGCAATTCCTGCATTGTCTTGGCTGTGTGCTTAGGGTCGTTGTCCTGTTGGAAGGTGAACCTTCACCCCAGTCTGAGGTCCTGAGCGCTCTGGAGCAGGTTTTCATCAAGGATCTCTGTACTTCGCGCCATTCATCTTTCCCGCGATCCTGACTAGTCTACCAGTCCCTGCCGCTGAAAAACATCCCCACAGCATGATGCTGCCACCACCATGCTTCACCGTAGGAATGGTGCTCTAGGAATCTCTAGGAGTCTTGGTGATTCCAAACTTCTTCCATTTAAGAATTATGGAAGCCACTGTGTTCTTAGGGACCTTCAATGCGGCAGAATTGTTTTTGGTACCCTTCCCCAGATCTGTACCTCGACACAATCCTGTCTCGGAGCTCTACGGACAATTCCTTGGACCTCATGGCTTGGTTTTTGCTCTGATATGCACTGTCTGAGGGACCTCATATAGATAGGTGTGTTGCTTTTCCAAATCATGTCCAATCAATTGAATTTACCACTGGTGGACTCCAATCAAGTTGTAGAAACATCAAGGATGATCAATGGAAAGAGGAAGGACCTGAGCTCAATTTTGAGTCTCTTAACAAAGGGTCTGAATACTTGTGTAAATAAGGTGTTTTTCAAATTTTTTATACATTTGCTAAAAATTTCCCCCCCAAAAATTCACCATGCCATTATCGGGTACTGTGTGCAGATTAAATAAAACATGTTCCTCTTCAATGAATTTCAGAATAAGACTAACGTAACAAAATGTATAAAAATAACAGGATGTTATTGTGTTCAAACTCCTCCAATGCTCACTCAATTCTCCTCACAGCTCGACAGGATAGGCAGATTAACAAATTCACCCTGTCAACGATTAAGGCAAGCACCAAAAAAAACATTAAAAAGAATGAGTAAAGGGCTCTACTGCAATGTACAAACAAGTGAGAGCGAGTGTGTGCGCACACACACAGAATGAAAAAAGTTGGAGGGGGCTTGCAGCAAAGGTCTTAAAGATCCACACTGCATCAGAGAAGAGGGAGAGCAGAGTCACACTATATACGGCTCAGAGAGAAACTGTAATCCCTCAATGTCATTACAATGGAGAAAAGACCCACTGTCACGCAGAAACTTAGAATGATTTACTTGGGTAGGAAATCTACTGTAGACGTACGCACACACACACTGAATACACAATGAAGGAAAAGTCTGTATTTGTCAGATAAGAGTAAATCTGATAACACTGATATCGTTTTGTAACTAAAATAAACGAACTGCAGCATGAAGGTCACCTTGGAATAATCCTGTCTCAGTCTACTGTACTATATAGTGGTGTATAAGTGCAGACTGGTTTGAGAGATGGTGTATCAGTGTAGCTTGGTTTTCAGGTCAATTGAGAACCGGTGCAATACTGGTTTCAAGATAGAGTGTACCAGTGTAAACTGTTACAGCAACAGAAGGGACTGGGAATGATGGCTCCTGTCCTGGCACTGAGAGGAGCAGTGTTTTCTGAGCAATGCTTCTCACGCAGTCTGTTGCCACAAACTGCTGCGCTGATGGACTCTTCCACCAGCACCTTCTCCCTCTGGCGCTTGCGCTGAGTGTTAAGAGCACACACACACACACACACACATTCCTGTCAGCGGCGACCTCCCCAACACCACCGCTCATGACCTCAGCATCATCCTGTCTCACACACACACACACACAAAACACGCTGACAGGGCTGAGAGAAACGGTGCCTCTCAGATAGCTCCCGATTTCATTGGGGTGCACAGAGGGTGTGTACCATTGCAGTAGAGTCCAGCACATAGTCATGCTGTCTGTTTTAAAAGGCAGTCTGTTCTGTGAGTCGGGGGACAGACCTGCTGTTGTAGATGTGACCTTCCCATCATGTACTAGGACAGGGATTAACATGGTGAGTGGCAGGCAGGCAGCACCAACACCTGCCTTTACGCGTTTTTAGATCATTTATGTTAAACTCTGATTTTGTTACAATTTTCACATACGTTGTAGCCTGGACCCTATTTTACATCGGCGGTGCTTGTGCTGTGCCCACCATCGACTCTTGAATACAGGATGCTGTGTTTTTTCAAGAAAGTATCAAATATAGTTTGACAACACTGTTTGTAATCTTTTAAATGATATCAAACATTTATCTTTTGCAGTGATGAAGGCATGGATGTCTCATGGTAGGGTATGCAAAATGGGTCAACTTTGAACACCTCCATCCTAAATGTTTTGGCATTCAGGTCTTAAAAATCACTTTCTGACCACTTCTTCCACGGATAAATATGTACGGAAAGAACAGAATGCTTCAATATTAGAAGCGAGAGAACACAGTTGATCTGTAATACCAGTAATCTGTTTAGAAGTCGGGAAGATCTTGTCCAGAGATTGTGTGGTGATGGGAATCATTGGATGATTACATTACAAGACTGATCGACTGACCTTTGAATAGCTAACTAGATACGCTGATCCGATTTTCCGTTATCAGATCATGTCCATTCAGATGAACACAGAACACATTGTTTCTGTTATTGGGTTGGTCCGGTTGAATCGATTTATATCAGAAACACTGTCAGGGTTCTAATGACAAACCTCACTAATGATGAAAATCAGAACACATTCCAATAGGTCTCTAATCCACACCCCTGTCGTCAGTGTGTCAGACATGCCTTGGGGTGGGGGGAGTTTTTTTTAGGGATGATTGTATAGAAGTTCAGACTGCAGTGAAAGCAGTTGTTCATTTTCCCTCAATGTAAAAACAAGAGTGGATTCCTCAGTACATCAAATCAGTTCAGACACATTGAAACCTTGGAAGTTCTTTTTCACTAACCCTGTTGAGGTTGACCTAGAGAGAGAGTATGTTTAGGGCAGCATGCGGGTTTATTTTCCCAAGAGCTGCACATCCAAGGTTAACCTATGTGGTTTCTTAGTTTTTACTCATTTATGTCCAAATCTAATATCCACAGTAGTTATTGCATAACACTGACAAGATCCTCAACCACTAGCTCAGAAAAAAGAAGTTGCCTCTCGTGACAGCCAAAGTGAAAAAATTGCACAAATCAATATTGCAATGCATGGCACCGATCTTGCAAAACTGACATTACAGCATTTCTGTAGTAACCTTACGATCCCCGTCATGTCCCTGCTAGCCTATAGTAACCTACCTATCCCAGTCATGTCCCTGCTAGCCTATAGTAACCTCCCTATCCCTGTCATGTCCCTGCTAGCCTATAGTAACCTCCCCGTCATGTCCCTGCTAGCCTATAGTAACCTCCCTGTCATGTCCCTGCTAGCCTATAGTAACCTCCCTGTCATGTCCCTACTAGCCTATAGTAACCTCCCTATCATGTCCCTGCTAGCCTATAGTAACCTCCCTGTCATGTCCCTGCTAGCCGATGGTAACCTCCCTATCCCTGTTATGTCCCTGCTACCCTATAGTAACCTCCCTGTCATGTCCCTGCTAGCCTATAGTAACCTCCCTATCCCTGTCATGTCCCTGCTAGCCTATGGTAACCTCCCTATCCCAGTCATGTCCCTGCTAGCCTATGGTAACCTCCCTATCCCTGTCATGTCCCTGCTAGCCGATGGTAACCTCCCTATCCCTGTTATGTCCCTGCTACCCTATAGTAACCTCCATGTCATGTCCCTGCTAGCCTATAGTAACCTCCCTGTCATGTCCCTGCTAGCCGATGGTAACCTCCCTATCCCTGTTATGTCCCTGCTACCCTATAGTAACCTCCCTGTCATGTCCCTGCTAGCCTATGGTAACCTCCCTATCCCAGTCATGTCCCTGCTAGCCGATGGTAACCTCCCTATCCCTATTATGTCCCTGCTACCCTATAGTAACCTCCCTGTCCCTGTCATGTCCCTGCTAGCCTATAGTAACTCCCTATCCCTGTCATGTCCCTGCTAGCTAATGGTAATCTCCCTATCCCTGTCATGTCCCTGCTAGCCTAGAGTAATCTCCCTATCACCTGTCATGTCCCTGCTAGCTAATGGTAACCTCCCTATCCCTATCATGTCCCTGCTAGCCTATAGTAACTCCCTATCCCTGTCATGTCCCTGCTAGCTAATGGTAATCTCCCGATCCCTGTCATGTCCCTGCTAGCCTAGAGTAATCTCCCTATCCCTGTCATGTCCCTGCTAGCCTATAGTAACATCCCTATCATGTCCCTGCTAGCCTATAGTAACCTCCCTGTCATGTCCCTGCTAGCCTATAGTAACCTCCCTATCCCTGTCATGTCCCTGCTAGCCTATAGTAACATCCCTATCATGTCCCTGCTAGCCTATAGTAACCTCCCTGTCATGTCCCTGCTAGCCTATAGTAACCTCCCTATCCCTGTCATGTCCCTGCTAGCTAGTTAGCCTGATGGGGCCACTTCCCTTTTCCCTTAGTCTCCGTCTGTGTCTCAGCCAGGGACTGGTAGAAGGAAAACCAACCGCTCAGCTGACTCATTACACAACTCGAGGGGTGTTCCTCTCCTCCAAGGCTGCGTCAGGCTGGTCTGCACTGGTTTACGATTGTCTGTCTAACCTTTGGTTCCGTGTGGTGCAGCACAGAGCGGAGGAGTTCATTGAACTCCAGTGACTCGCTCCCTGTGCTAGCTGGAGGCAGGCCAAGACAATCCAGCTCAGCCTGCACTGTAAACTCAAGTATCAGCCCTGCTGCCTGTGATCTTTCGCTCCACAGCTCAGCGCTAAGCAAACAGAAAACACCCTCTCCCACTTCCCTCACTACACCTCCCTTTCCCCTTATTTCTTCCCTCGCTCTATTCCCATCCACCTTCTCGCCCTCCCTTGCTCCCATTCTCTCCCGTTGTTCCCTCTCCTCTCTACACGTCGATGTCCCCAGCCAGGACCCCCACCTACAGGCTGACAGAACGCAGGAAAAGGGAGGGACAGCCAGGGGAAGTATCATAGCTTTGAAAATAGCTTTCGCTTCCAAACCTGTACAGAGGAAGACGAGGAAGGAGGGAAGTATCTGGGGTCAAAGTACTGTGCTAACGGTGGTCAAAATCATTATGAAAGGGCTTTGTTTTCTCTGATTGTAGTGCATGTAGGACTTTCAGTTCTGCATTAGTAGGTGTGTATGTGGGCATGTTTAACTATACTTGTGGGGACCAGAAGAACTCACAAGAGTAAACAAAAACAAAAATTTGAACAAGTGGGGTCCCCAAAAGGAAAAAAGCTATTTTTAGGCTTAGGGGTTAAGTTTATGGTTAGAATTAAGGTTAGAAGTTCGGGAAAATAGGATTTTCAATGGGAATCAATTAGAAGTTTAGTAAAATAAATACGTGTGCGTGAGTGTACTTTTTATAGACTAGGGTGGGGGCAGTATTTAGTGTTCTTTATATTAAGCGAAAGACACGAGGGGATCATGTGCATGACGACAGTACTCTCTCGTGACAGATTGGATTTGGGACTGCGTGTAAGATTTGACTCTGGGCGCCGAAATTACCATGACAGGTACACCCGTTCTGACGGTAGCAGATTCAGGGGCAGCCACCCATTAGGGCGTTAGTGACTGCCCCCCACTTGTGATTGACAAAAATGTTATATAGAAAGTGTACAAAACATTGTGAACATCTTCCTAATACTGAGTTGCACCTTCACCCTCTGAATGGTATACAGACAATCAATCAGTCTCCTCCCCTTCATCTACACTGATTGAAGTGCATTTAACAAGTATCATAGCTTTCACCTGCTCAGTCTGTCATGGAAAGAGCAAGCGTTCTAATTGTTTTGTACACCAGTGTATATTATATCATTCATGGATTATGTTTTAAAATGCTCATAAAAGTGCAGTAAATATGTATATATTCCTGTTTCATTTTTTTATTTATTTTTATACTACTCTGCCCCTCAAGGACTGCCAGCGTCAACAGCTCCGCTTCCATAGGTGCATAGGCCATGCAAACATTGCTTGGTGTGTTATTCCAGCTATTTGCTATGAGGGGGAACTGCCCCAATGAAATCGCAGAATTTCATAGCATAAATTATACCAGCACAAAGTAAATGGATGGTCCTGGGGCACACATATGTGCATCCGTTCAGTCAAAACTTATGGGTCTGCTCTAGTCTCCTCTTCCCAATGAGTCTCATGCAAGACGGCTTACTTCCGAATACACCTACTCTATCAGGTACAGATTACAGTCTTCTTCCTGAGCAGTATGACAGCTGCGTGGTCCCATGGTGTTTATACTTGCGTACTATTCTTTGTAAAGATGGACGTGGTACCTTCAGGCGTTTGGAAATTGCTCCCAAGGATGAACCAGACTTGTGGAGGTCTACAGTTTTTTTCCTGGGGTCTTGGCTGATTTATTTTCCTTTCCTGTGATGCAAAGCACTGAGTTTGAAGGTAGGCCTTGAAATACATCCACAGGTAGACCTCCAATTGACTCAAATTATGTCAATTAGTCTATCAGAAGCTTCTAAAGCCAAGACATAATTTTCTGGAATTTTCCAAGCTGTTTGAAGGCACAGTCAACTTAGTGTATGTAAACTTCTGACCCACTGGAATTGTGATACAGTGAATTATAAGTGAAATAATCTGTCTGTAAACAATTGGAAAAATTACTTGTGTCATGCATAAAGTGGATGTCCTAACCGACTTGCCAAAACTATAGTTTGTTAACAAGAAATTTGTGGAGTGGTTGAAAAACGAGTTAATGACTCCCAACATAAGTGTGTGTAAACTTCCTACTTCAACTGTATATGCCCACCCATCCACCGTGATCAACCACCCTTATTAAAGTAACCATACAAAACATAATATACTCATTTGAGTGACTCGGATTTACATTTACCATGTTATATCTAATCTATGAGAGCAGGCTGTGTATTGTCCATGTCCCAACAAAGTTAGGCTGTTCTGAGGGCAAAAGGGGGTGCACAACTCAATATTAGGAAGTTGTTCCTAAATATTTTATACATTGTAGATTACTCTGTACAATGGACATGTCATTATGTCAGGACAACATATGTCTATTAAAATGACAGTTTGTAGGTTTCAGATCAATACTTACTCATTTTCAAGTAGTGTCATACACACGACCTCTTTGATGCCAGGGTTGTTGGCTTTTTCACAGGAGCAGTTCTGGAGGTTCCAGGTAGCCACCCTGACCACCGCCTTCCCCTCCCGCATCCCTGAAGGAGGCTCCACGTCGGGCCGCACCGACATGATCCGAGTCGGCCCCCCGGCTGGGAGATCCAGGTCCTCACTCAGGAGACTGAACGATGTGGGGCTCGGATGAGACTTGGTGGTGTATGTCAACCCCCCGTTGGTATTGGTGGAAGGTGTTCTGGAACGCTCCACATACACTTGAAAGCGGATTTTGTCCAATAGAGACGAGTTTATGTGATTGACCCTCACCAAGTCTTCGATGCTTTTAAACGGACCGTTTTCTAACCTGTATTCTACTACGTTATTCGCTATTTTACCCGTGATGCCACGGATGCTCATGAGCTGCGCCGGTGTGGCGGTATTGATGTTCATACCTGTGCATGACAGGTGGGGCTCGAAGTCTTTACGCAGCGACGACGGCGAGTGTTGGGACGAACTCGTCCTGCTCGAAACGCATATTTCCAGTCTGATGATCTCCAGTTTTCCGGCACCAATTCCACTCACGAGAGCCAAATCTTCTACCTTTTTAAACCCCGCAATGCAGTCCCGATACTGCACGATATTCTGCGCTACCATACGGTTCACTCCCGGTAGAGTCATCAGCTCCTCCTCGGTGGCCGTGTTGATATTCAACCTCTCCTGGTTCACGAGGATGTGGCTGAAGTTGCACGCTGCGCTAAACTTGCGCTTGCTGTTGCTGAAATCCGTCGGGTCTTTGGGGATCGAGCGGTGGCACCCCAAATTCCCACCCATGGCTGCGGCTCAGTTGGCAGTGCAATTCACCGTGGCTTCGAAGCCTAGAGACCGTGGATAGACCGGGCAGAGCGGCGAAAGCAGCCGCACCACAGCAGCAGGCGCGCAACGTGGAAAAGTAGCCTACAGTGTGATTGGTCGACTATTGCTTAGATACATGCCCTGCATTCAATACTGTTTTTACTCATTGACAAACATATGAGCCGTAGTATATTGTCGTGTATTTGCTTTTTCGCGATTAAAATAGATAGAACATATGCACAAAACAGCGGTTCCCCTCGCAGGTCCAATTCTTCAGCTGTCTCTCACTCCATTTTTGTCATGAAGCTTACTGGTGTTATTTCCTTGCTGAGTATTCAGGTATATTAACAGTCCACACCGATCAGTTTGCCTAGAGGAACTGTCCAGTGGCAAATTGATGCTGCAGAATCGTGTTCGGATTAAACACCAGCTGGTCTCATCGTCACACCAGGGGGGCGTGGCTCTAACCTGACCGACGACTCCGTTTTTTCTGTCCACGTGTTCTACTCTGAAGATGACTTCAGATCTGATGCAGAGTACATTATTAAAACACATGCTTAAATCAAAATGGTTACAGTCTAAAGAGAGAAGAGCTGTCAAAATGTTATATCTCTATTCAGGCTATCACATGTAAAACGTAGCCTAATAGTTCAAACTAGCCTACTTTCACTTGCATACTTTTTTTTTTTTAACAAAAGGATTAATCAACTGTGGATAGGTGTAGTCCATTGTATGTGTTATAAGGAATATTACTTAATCAACAGGTTATAAAAAAACTCCACATCAAAACCCTAAAATTAGATTTTCGATTCAATCTCCTAATCTGTTGGTCTCTGTTTGACACCTCTGAAGAGGGTCAGAAGGTTACATAAGTGGGTACACAGGATTTATTTCAGTTAAATAGGCAGCTTTTTTCACCTTATCCTCTTTTCTATTTTACTAAAGAAGCGATTAGGAGTATTTCTGTCTATAATAAAGCCCTTTTGTGGGAAAACAAATTCTGATTGGCTGGGCCTAGTTCCCCATTGGGTGGGCCTGACTCCCAAGTGGGTGGGCCTATGCCATCCCAGGCCTGATTTGACTGATTTCCTTATATGAACTGTAACTATTTACATTGACCCCCCCCATTTGTTTTGTACACTGCTGCTACTTGTTGTTTATTATCTATGCATAGTCACTGTACCCCGACCTACATGTACAAATTGCCTCAACTAACCTGTACCCCTGCGCACTGACTCGGTACCGGTGCCCCCTGTATATAGCCTCGTTATTGTTATTTTAGAGTGTTGCTTTTTAATAATTTTTTACTTTAGTTTGTTTGGTAAATATTATCTTAACACTTCTTTGAACTGCATTGTTGGTTCAGGGCCGGTAAGTAAGCATTTCCCAGTAAGGTCTACACTTGTTCGGTGCATGTGACAAAAAAAGTTTAATTTGAACAAAATCTTTGAAATTGTTGTTCATATTTTTGTTCAATATAATATGTGTAACATTACTTTTTACACACAGCCACTTAATAGCCAATAATACTCAAACATATCTCCATGTTGTTCACAGAGGCCCCTACATGTTCTCAGTTTTGCATTTCAAATAATGTTACATCACTTAATTTATTTTCAGTCAAATGAATACACAGATATGCGGGCACTTCAGGGATATCATATACATTGGTATTTCAAAGTTTCATATAGCCCACAGCCACCAGGTTTTTTTTTTTTTTCTTCTCTCTCTCTCTCTCTCTCTCTCTCTCTCTCTCTCTCTCTCTCTCTCTCTCTCTCTCTCTCTCTCTCTCTCTCTCTCTCTCTCTCTCTCTCTCTCTCTCTCTCTCTCTCTCTCTCTCTCTCTCTCTCTCTCTCTCTCTCTCTCTCTCTCTCTCTCTCTCTCTCTCTCTCTCTCTCTCTCTCTCTCTCTCTCTCTCTCTCTCTCTCTCTCTCTCTCTCTCTCTCTCTCTCTCTCTCTCTCTCTCTCTCTCTCTCTCTCTCTCTCTCTCTCTCTCTCTCTCTCTCTCTCTCTCTCTCTCTCTCTCTCTCTCTCTCTCTCTCTCTCTTCTCTCTCTCTCTCTCTCTCTCTCTCTCTCTCTCTCTCTCTCTCTCTCTCTCTCTCTCTCTCTCTCTCTCTCTCTCTCTCTCTCTCTCTCTCTGCCAGGCTAAGTAATACCATTCTGTCTCTCTACAGTTTTTTTTCTCCTCGGATTTGATTAGCATCTAATTTGCATTTTAGATGAGCCAAAATGAGATTATGTTGGATTATGTTGGATTTCATCTCTAGCGACATAAAGTTGGTGATCGAGTATTTAGTCAGCCTCCAATTGTGCAAGTTCTCCCACTTAAAAAGATGAGAGAGGCCTGTAATTTTCATCATAGGTATACTTCAACTATGACAGACAAAATGAGGGAAAAAAAATCCAGAAAATCACATTGTAGGATTTTAATGAATTTATTTGCAAATTATGGTGGAAAATAAGTATTTGGTCAATAACAAAAGTTTATCTCAATACTTTGTTATATACCCTTTGTTGGCAATGACAGAGGTCAAACGTTTTCTGTAAGTCTTCACAAGGTTTTCACACACTGTTGCTGGTATTTTGGTCCATTCCTCCATGCAGATCTCCTCTAGAGCAGTGATGTTTTGGGGCTGTTGCTGGGCAACACGGACTTTCAACTCCCTCCAAAGATTTTCTATGGGGTTGAGATCTAGAGACTGGCTAGGCCACTCCAGGACCTTGAAATGCTTCTTACGAAGCCACTCCTTCGTTGCCCGGGCGGTGTGTTTGGGATCATTGTCATGCTGAAAGACCCAGCTACGTTTCATCTTCAATACCCTTGCTGATGGAAGTAGGTTTTCACTAAAATCTCACGATACATGGCCCCATTCATTCTTTCCTTTACACGGATCAGTCAACCTGGTCCCTTTGCAGAAAAACAGCATGATGTTTCCACCCCCATGCTTCACAGTAGGTATGGTGTTCTTTGGATGCAACTCAGCATTCTTTGTCCTCCAAACACAACAAGTATTTTGGTTTCATCTGACCATATGACATTCTCCCAATCTTCTTCTGGATCATCCAAATGCTCTCTAGCAAACTTCAGACGGGCCTGGACATGTACTGGCTTAAGCAGGGGGACACGTCTGGCACTGCAGGATTTGAGTCCCTGGCGGCGTAGTGTGTTACTGATGGTAGGCTTTGTTACTTTGGTCCCAGCTCTCTGCAAGTCATTCACTAGGTCCCCCCGTGTGGTTCTGGGATTTTTGCTCACCGTTCTTGTGATCATTTTGACCCCACGGGGTGAGATCTTGCGTGGAGCTCCAGATCGAGGGAGATTATCAGTGGTCTTGTATGTCTTCCATTTCCTAATAATTGCCCCCACAGTTGATTTCTTCAAACCAAGCTGCTTACCTATTGCAGATTCAGTCTTCCTAGCCTGGTGCAGGTCTACAATTTTGTTTCTAGTGTCCTTTGACAGCTCTTTGGTCTTGGCCATAGTGGAGTTTGGAGTGTGACTGTTTGAGGTTGTGGTGTCTTTTATACTGATAACAAGTTCAAACAGGTGCCATTAATACAGGTAATGAGTGGAGGACAGAGGAGCCTCTTAAAGAAGAAGTTACAGGTCTGTGAGAGCCAGAAATCTTGCTTGTTTGTAGGAGACCGAATACTTATTTTCCACCATAATTTGCAAATAAATTAATTAAAAATCCTACAATCTGATTTTCATTTTGTTGAAGTGTACCTATGATGAAAATTACAGGCCTCTCTCATCTTTTTAAGTGGGAGAACTTGCACAATTGGTGGCTGACTAAATACTTTTTTGCCCCACTGTATGTAACAGAGCTGTGCAACAGTTTATTTGATTATTTTGTTTTGTTAGAATGCTATGAGTCTTAATTAAAAGCATTGTGGACGTTATGTTGTGTGGGTTCAGCATAACAAAGCAGCGGACTTCCCTTTTGGAACTGTGCATGCAGACTTTTGCTCTAGCCCTGCTCTAAATACACCTGATTCATCAAATCTAGGCCACCCCTGCCCAGGAATCTACCTAGCATAAACCAGGAAGCTGTAGACAGGAAGCTATCTGATCGCCATGCAGCCTACACCAGTACAGTACCCCCACCAGTACTGATGGGGAAAGTCATGCTTGCAGTGTTCCCATCACACCTCTTTATATAGCATCAGAGTGTTTCATGAAATGGCTCAAAGTCAGAACACTTGCACATTCACTTCAACACTGCTCTCATTACGCAATACCAACGTCAGAATCACTGAGAAAACAACAACAGGTATGTCTGTATGTCTGCAGATGATAAAACCACAAAACAAGATGTACCAAAACAGTTTGGTAATGTTGGATAATCCAAAACAAACAAAGTAAACTCAGTCAAAAATATCTGAGGAGATTTAGATGAACAGACAGATATCGAGGTGCCATCTTCCTCTGCCAGTAACCCTGTGCTCTGTTCCATTCCACTTCTTTGCCAATATTGACTTACTAATCCTATAGTTGTGGTAGCCAAGGCTCCTGGCCCCACTTGACCTGCAGAGAGAGAATTGGAGGTTGGTCTACAGAGCATGGAGCTGGAGTGTGACCAGAGGACAACCAACATCTTGTCTTCTTAACTCCTAACCAACTTCTCTCAGTTACTCTGATCATATAACCACTAAAACTGACTTGCCCATGTGGACACAGACAAGTAGACGAAGTGTGTCACAGTTGGCAAGACTGGTGCTAGCACTGCCAAGGTAGTGGGTTCAATTCCCACAGGGATCACATACAAAACATGTATGCCCTCACCAACTGTAAGTGGCTTTGGATATAGGTATCTAGAACATGTACAGGTTTGGAGAACCCTTTTTGGTTCTCGGTAGAACCCTTTTGCTTCCATGCAGAACCTTTTACACAGAGGGCTCAAGATGGAACCCAAAAGGAGCCATTTTTTCCTTTTTACTTAAGTTGCGTTTACACAGGCAGCACAATTCTGATATCTTTTTTCATTAATCGGTCTTTAGACCAATCACATCAGATCTTTTTCAGAGTTGATTTGATTGTTCAAAAGACCAATTAGTGGAAAAAATATCAGAATTGGGCTTCTTCTGTAAACGCAGACAGAGATGCACAAAGACACACAGACACAAACATAGTCTGGTTCAATGACGTAATGGGATTCTGGCTAACAAAAGGCCAGTCTCCATGGTGGCAGAGACCACATGTGGTGAAACGATGCAGACACACAGACAGAATAGAATAGAATCTGGCCCCTGATCCCTTAGTGGGTCCAGAGACCAACGTACTGCTCTGCAACCATACTGCATGGCACAACAAGAGAGAGATAAATAGAGAGAGTGAGTGTGGCACACTAAGCGAGTGCACCGTGTGTGTTGGCTGGGCTCCCTGCTTGTGCCATCAAACCATTGCAACTTACCCAGAATGCCGCAGTTCACCTGGGGTTCAACCAAGTTCTCCCATGTCACCCCGCTCCTCCACACACTCCACTGGCTTCCAATCGAAGCTCGCATCCACTACAAGACCACAGAGCTTGCCTACGGAGCCAGCAAGCAGGTAGCCTAGCGGTTAAAGCATTGGACTAGTAACCGAAAGGTTGCAAGATCAAATCCCTGAGCTGACAAGGTAAAAATCTGTCCTTCTGGCCCTGAACAAGGCAGTTAACCCACTGTTCCTAGGCCGTCATTGAAAATAAGAATTTGTTCTTAACTGACTTGCCTAGTTAAATAAAGGTAAAATAAATAAAAAGAAGAACTGCCCCTTCCTACTTTTAGGCTATGCTCAAACCCTACACCCAAACTGGAGTACTCTGTTCTGCCACCTTTGGTCTCTTGGCCCTCCCACCCTGGAGGGAGGGCAGCTCCCGCTCAGCCTTCAAAACTTGCCCCTGAAGCTAGCACAGCAGAGTCCCTGCCCATCTTCAGAAAGCATCCGAGACCCTACCTCTTCAAAGAGTATCTCAAATAATCCCACAGCACGCCCCCTTGCAAATGTGTGCGTGTACTGCCTGTGTGTGTGGAACAGCAAGTGTGTGTTTATGTGTTGCCTTGTTCAAGCCATGGGAACACAGAGAAAAGAGCTTAAACTTGCTGACAGCGCAGCAGCAATTCTTCTCCCTCTGTTGTCTGTCTGCTTGGACCCACTCCAGCACACCACACACAGAGCTCTAAAAAAAATCAAAGGAGGTCATTGTCAAAACGAGCTATTAAGCAGAACAGACTGTGCAAGCCAAGTCGGGGGACTGCATTTAGCAAGAGCCCCTGTGTTTCACCAGCTATGGAACTGTATTTGGCAAAATGGAGGTCTCGGGGGTGATAGACTAGAGAAAGGCACCGAGAGCTGTGGACAGCGATTGAGATCGGAGTGCCGTACAGTGTTATGTAACAAGATTGGATCCAGTTTCCCATGGACCAGGCAGCAAGAGACTGCTGATGCCAGTGGTTTAGCATTAGCAACCACTCCACTGAGGCATAGAGCTGAATAGGGCACTGTAATTAGTCAGGGATCCTTATACCTAAGTGGACGGATAGAGACAGTCACAGATCCCCCCCAGTATTGCTGCTCATTCTGTTCACCAGTTCCGGAGGTCGACATCACCGGCCTTCTAGGCTGCACTGAACTGTGTCATTACGCACACCTGGTTCCAATTCCTCACTGATTGTATTTGTATAAATGTGCTCTTTGTTTCCCCATTGGACTGTCGATTATTGTTCCCATGTCTGTTGTTGGCGTGAGTACCTATGCGTTGTCTCAGCCTGTGTTGCGTGTTTTGTGCATTGTGTATTACGGGTCCCGTGGCGTTCTACGAGGTTGACCCTCGCTCTTTTGTTTGGGTACATCCCAGTGTTTTGTATACATGTTTGTTTTGGGTGTATTAAAACCCCGGATTATGTATTCCTGCGCCTGTCTCCAAATCATTTATACCAACGTGACAGAGACGCATACAGTGTCTAGAGAAAGCCCACAACTGAGGCAGGCCTCAAAGTGACAATACACAGAGATGATAGAAAAGCTGAGGAAGATATCTTTTTCAGTTTCTTCATTGCTCCCTGGCAGGTCAACACAGTATGTGTGTGTGATCAAAATGCACTACGCCGAACTGAACTTTTATGCAATTACTTTGAGTGGAGTAATTGGCTATTATCCTCAGTTCAATATAAATGACTAAAACCTGGTTTGTAGGGACGTTCATTCTGGACTGCATGGTTCCATGGGTGCTGACTGAGCACAGGGCCAGCAGGATGTGAACCTTGACCTTTGTCCAGTTTGACTTGGCTGGGATGATGTGGTCGACAGACAAACACCAAGGACCAATGCCAACACAGCTTTCTGTGTCAAAGGGTGTCGGTCAACAGTAGACCCAATTTCTATTGGCAGGCTTTTACTGCTTAACTATTACGATCAGCTAATTCCTAGATCACCATCGTATCTTTTACAATAATTCACTTTGGTAACGCTTTACTTGACACCCAGAGTCATAACACGTTATTATGACACGTCATAACTGTATCATAATACAAGCATTTCACTTGATTTGATTTGATATTTCTACAGCTGACATAACTGTCATGACACATGTATTTATAGTTGTTGTGACAACATGGCGTTATTCTATGGCTGGTTTTGACACCTACATAAGAGTTTAAAACCTACCACACAAGGCAAAACATTCCATTACACCATAGCCTACTGGTCAGTAGTATGTTTATGTTACATAGCATTTTCAGAAATGGACCATATTAAATGATCATTGTAATTGTGCACACATTGATGTCAGGCATGCAGCTACCTCACTGCTGTGCTTCTGATGACTGGGATGAATGCAGGAGCAGATTTCAGGATTAGGACAAAACACCCTCTTTTTGACTGATGACTGACATAAGGCCATGTACGTGATAGGCCTGGGTGGCTTATGTGATTCTGATGGTCATAATGCTTCTTAAGTGTCATAAAGTGCATTTTCTTAGTCCAAGTAATTATGATGAAAAAAAACGACAGTAAAAAATGTATTACAACAAAGGACTTAAGAAACCAACTTTCAGGGAAAGTTCTTGGCAGGGAAAAAAGTCAAGCGAAGTCTTACCAATTATTTGGTCTCAAAATCATCTTAACTGGACGGTTCCGAAGTTTATTTAGACGACCAAGATGATATTTAGATATGAACAAAAGTTGTTTTGCATTAGCTTTACATTGTTCAGTCAGAAATTAACAGCAAATACACAACAGAATATACTTTACAGAACAGAGTTATAATTGCCAGGGGTATCAGTTAACTTTTTCTTTGCGGGAGACAATATTGGGAGACAGTCCAATGCGTGGCCTACATCCCTGTCTCCACGAATGGTCAGTCAATACCACACTAGGGGGGCTGAAACATTGGACCTTTAGACTGGTCTGTTCAGATTGGTCAAGGCACCAATCACCTGGATGACCAGGTAAAACCCTTGACCAATCAGCAAGTAGAAAGGTCGGCAAACATAGCCGGCTGACAGAGGTGCTATGGCGTGATTCTAGGGTGGCTGGGGCAGTGTGTGTGAGTTCCACACAGCAGTGGGGAGTCCAAAGGGACCCTTTTTGTTTGAATAACACGGAAAGAAAAAAGTACAAACAGGAAAAAGTAAACTATACTGTGTTCTTTGGACACTGTGTTAACTAACCTCCAGACAAGCTTCAATGCCAAACAACTCTCCTTCTGTGGCCTCCAACTGCTCTTAAATGCAAGTAAAACTAAATGCATGCTCTTCAACCGATCGCTGCCCGCACCCTCCCGCCCGTCCAGCATCACTACTCTGGACGGTTCTGGACAATTACAAATACCTAAGTGTCTGGTTAGACTGTAAACTCTCCTTCCAGACTCAAAATAAGCATCTCCAATCCAAAATTAAATCTAGAATTGGCTGCCTATGTTGCAACAAAGCATCCTTCACTCATGCTGCCAAATATACCCTTGCAAAACGGACTATTTTACCAATCCTCGACTTCGGCGATGTCATTTACAAAATAGCCTTCAACACTCTACTCAGCTAATTGGATGCAGTCTATCACAGTGCCATCCGTTTTGTCACCACAGCCCCATATACTAACCACCACTGCGACCTGTATGCTCTCGTTGGCTGGCCCTTGCTACATATTCATCGCTAAACCCACTGGCTCCAGGTCATCTATAAGTCTTTGCTAGGTAAAGCCCCTTATCTCAGCTCACTGGTCACCATAGCAGCACCCACCCGTAGCACACGCTCCAGCAGGTATATTTCACTGGTCACCCCCAAAGCCAATTCCTCCTTTGGCTGCCTTTCCTTACAGTTCTCTGCTGCCAATGACTGGAACGAATTGCAAAAATCACTTTCGCTGGAGACTCATATTTCCCTCACTAACTTTAAGCATCAGCTGTCAGAGCAGCTCACAGATCATTGCACCTGTACACAGCCCATATGTAAATAGCCCATCCAACTACCTACCTCATCCCCATATTGTTTTTATTTTCCTTTGTACCCCAGTATCTCTACTTGCACATTCATCTTCTGCACATCTATTACTCCAGTGTTTAATTGCTAAATTGTAATTATTTCGCCACCATGGCCTATTTATTGCCTTACCTCCCTAATCTTACCTCATTTGCACACACCGTATATAGATTTTTCTATTGTGTTATTGACTTTACATTTGTTTATTACATGTGTAACTCTGTGTTGTTGTTTGTGTTGCACTGCTTTGCTTTATCTTGGCCATGTCGCAATTGTAAATGAGAACTTGTTCTTTAACTGGCCTACTTGGTTAAATAAAGGTGAAATAAAATAAATAAATAAATAGGAATTTGGACAATGAGAAAAGAAAATAGTACAAGTCAACTTATTTCAGCTTGTTGGTCAATTTGTTTTTGTGCTAACTAAGCATTATATTTCCTCAACCAAGGAATTTCTGTTTGCCACTTACATTAAACGAGAGACTATCTACTTTTACCTTTAGTCTCTTTCACCTGATGTGGGTAAAAGTCATCAAACATAATCAGCGATCTACCCAATGGACTCATGCAAAATCTGAGTGCATTTCTCTAGTCTGCAGGATTCAGGTTTGGAGTACACCATGATGAGATGATCAGGTACTGAAGTCTAAAGAGATGCATGTTCAAGGACAGAAGCATAGCCTGGAAACTCCTGAGATATGACCTATGACTGTATGGCAGGGTTCCCAAACTGGACAGTTAAAAACACCAGGAAATCAGCTCCAAGTGATTACAACTTTGGAAATCTGTTAAAGTATTCTCACGCATAATAGAGATATCACGTTTCAGGCATGACCCAGATACAGACAGTGTCTAGGAAACAAACATTTATTTCTAATACAGGCGCAGGCAAAGACAGGTCAAAGGCAGGCAGTGGTCAGTAATCCATAGAAGGTGCAAAGGGTCCAGAACGGCAGGCAGTCTCAGGGTCAAGGCAGGCAGGGGTCAATAATCTAGTGAGGTGGGGGAAGGAGACAAAGGGATGTGAGACATGGGTTTAACTCTGGGCACATGAAAGGTGGGATGTATATGAAGGGTACGGGGCAACAGAAGATGAACAGCAGAGGGGGTAATAAGTTTGGAGATGGGAAACGGGCCGATAAACCGGGAGGAAAGTTTGTGGGAATCCACCCGGAAGGGCAGATCCCGGGTGGACAGTCATACCTTCTGCCCGAGATGATACCGGGGAGTCAGGGTCCGTGGCGATCTGCTTGTCGTCGATACCTGGAGGTGGTCTTGAGGAGGGCTTACCGGGCTCTCCTCCAGGTATGACGACGGCGGAGGACAAACATCTGGGCAGATGGTATGCCGACCTCTTCTTCCTGCTCAGGATAGAGTGGAGGCTGATACCCCAGCGAACACTCAAAAGGTGATAGGCCCGTGGCAGAGCAGGGAAGGATGTTGCGGACGTATTCAACCCACACAAGCTGTTGGCTCCAGGTGGTGGGGTTGGCGGAGAACAGGCGGAGACCAGAAAGCGCAGAGTAGTCTCTAGGTCCTGGTTGGCTCACTCCAACTGGCCGTTGGACAGGCTGGCCGAGGACAGGCTGGCCAATGACCCAATGAGGGTGCAGAACACCTTCCAGAACTGGGACGAGAACTGAGGACCTCGGTTGGAGACCATGTCAACTGGCAGTCCATGGATCTGGAAGGCGTGCTGCACCATGAGATGGGCCGTCTCTTTGGCAGAGGGTAGCTTGGGGAGAGGAATGAGGTGAGCGGCTTTGGAAAACTGATCCACAACGGTCAGGATGGCGGTGTTGCCATCAGACGGGGGGGGGGGGGGGGGGGGGGGGGGGTCCGTGTTAAAGTCCAGGGAGATGTGAGACCACGGATGGTGAGGGACTGGCAGAGGTTGGAGGAGACCAGCCAGAGCTTGCCGAGGAGTCTTGTTCTGAGCAAGAGGCGACAAATGCGGAGAGCCCGGAACTCAGCCTGGAGGAGTCCGCGGAGCGGTTCGCGTCAGGCACGAACATCCGGTTATCTGGACTCCCTCGGGTTTGGCTGGGAACCCTGTGCCTCCCGAACCTGCTTCCCTATTCCCCAGCTGAGTTCCGTCGCCAGGCACAAGTTGGGAAGGATGGTCTCAGGTTCTGGGATAGTAGTCGTGGGGCTATACCACCATGACAGCACTTCCAGCTTGACATTCTTGGATCCCGGCCAGTAAGAGAGGGAGAAATTGAACCGAGTGAACAGTAGGGCCCACCTAGCCTGCCTGGAATTGAGGCGCTTGGCGGTGCGGAGATATTCCAGGTTCTTGTGGTTGGGCCACACAATGAATGGATGTTACACTCACTCCAGCCAGTGCCTCCACTCCTCCATCTTTACTGTGAGAAGCTCCCGATTCCCCACATTGTAGTTCCTCTCTGTGGCGTTGAGGCGCATCTGAAGCATCGGCCTCCACCACAAACTGGCGGGACGGTCAGGATGAAATAAGATGGGAGCTGTTTGAAGCGGTATTTAAGCTCCCGGAACACCCGGTGAGCAGCTGGGGACCACGTGAATGGAACCTTGGGAGAGTTGAGGGCAGACAGGGGGGAAAGCCAGGTGATAAAAGTTGGCGAAATCCAGGAAACGCTGCAGCTGTACTCTGGACGTAGGCTGGGGCCAATCCACCATCGCTCTCACCTTCCCAGGATCCATCTGTACGCTCCCTGCAGCAATGATGTAATCCAAAAAGGGGATAGTGGAGCGATGGAATTCGCACTTCTCTGCTTTTACAAAAAGCTGGTTCTCCAGGAGGTGTGGGAGAACCTGTCGAGATGTAGAGCATGTGTTCTTGGGTAAGGCAGGAGAAGATGAGGATGTCATTGAGGTAGACGATGACGAACAGTTTCAACGTGTCACGGAGAACATAATTAACCAGAGCCTGAAACAGAGTAGGGGCGAGTAAGGTCAAGGGCATGACCAGGTACTTGTAGTGGCTGCTGGCCGGGTTGAAGGCAGTCTTCCACTCGTCCACTTCCCGTATCCGCACCAGGTGGTAGGAGTTCCGTAGGTCCAGCTTGGAGAACACGGTGGCCCCCTGGAGCGGCTCGAAGGAGATGAGAGGTAGCGGGTAGCGGTTCTTCACCGTGATGTCGTTGAGACCTCAGTAGTCGATGCACGGGCACAGGGTTTTGTCCTTTTCCACAAAGAAGAACCCTGCGCCGGCAGGGGAGGCAGAAGGACAAATGAACCCAGCAGCTAGGGAGTCCTCAATGTAGGTCTCCATAGCCTTGGTCTCCGGACCCGACAGAGAGTACAGTCATCCCCGGGGTGTAGTGGTACCTGGGAGAATATCAATCCTGCAGTCACCTACATATACGCTACGGTCACAAGACACAGGACAAGACACAGGCCTCCTAATTGTCCCTAGAATTTCTAAGCAAACAGCTGAAGGCAGGGCTTTCTCCTATAGAGCTCCATTTTTATGGAATGGTCTGCCTACCCATGTGAGAGACACAAACTCGGTCTCAACCTTTGAGAAACTCTGGAGCAACGAACAGCCCTTCCTGTCTCTGCCTGGCCGGTTCCCCTCTTTCCACTGGGATTCTCTGCCTCTAACCCTATTACAGGGGCTGAGTCACTGGCTTACTGGTGCTCTTTCATGCCGTCCCTAGGAGGGGTGCGTCACTTGAGTGGGTTGAGTCACTGATGTGATCTTCCTGTCTGGGTTGGCGCCCCCCTTGGGTTGTGCCGTGGCGGAGATCTTTGTGGGCTATACTCGGCCTTGTCTCAGGATGGTAAGTTGGTGGTTGAAGATATCCCTCTAGTGGGAGCTGTGCTTTGGTGGGGTTATATCCTTCCTGTTTGGCCCTGTCCGGGGGTATCATCGGATGGGGCCACAGTGTCTCCTGACCCCTCCTGTACTCCAGTATTTATGCTGCAGTACTTTATGTGTCAGGGGGCTAGGGTCAGTTTGTTATATCTGGAGTACTTCTCTTGTCTTCTCTTGTCTGTGTGAATTGAAGTATGCTCTCTCTAATTCTCTTTCTTTCTCTCGGAGGACCTGAGCCCTAGGACCATGCCCCAGGACTACCTGGCAAGATGACTCTTTGCTGTCCCCAGTCCACCTGGCCATGCTGCTGCTCCAGTTTCAACTGTTCTACCTGCCGCTATGGAATCCTGACCTGTTCACTGGACGTGCTACCTGTCCCAGACCTATTATTATTTTTTATTTTTTTAGCCCTTTTTCTCCCCAATTTCGTAGTGTCCAATTGTTGTAGTAGCTACTATCGTGTCTCATCGCTACAACTCCCGTACGGGCTCGTTGGTTGAAAGTCATGCGTCCTCCGATACACAACCCAACCTAGCCGCATTGCTTCTTAACACAGCGCACATCCAACCCGGATGCCAGCCGCACCAATGTGTCGGCGGAAACACCGTGCACCTGTCAACCTTGGTTAGCGCGCACTGCGCCCGGCCCTCCACAGGAGTCGCTGGTGTGCGATGAAACAAGGACATCCCTACCGACCAAGCCCTCCCTAACCCGGACGACGCTAGGCCAATTGTGCATCGCCCAACAGACCTCCCGGTCGCGGCCGGTTACGACAGAGCCTGGGCGCGAACCCAGGGTCTCTGATGGCACAGCTGGCGCTGCAGTACAGCGCCCTTAACCACTGCGCCAGACCTATTATTTGACCATGCTGGTCATTTATGAACATTCGAACATCTTGGCCATGTTCTGTTATAATCTCCACCCGGCACAGCCAGAAGAGGACTGGTTACTCCTCATAGCCTGGTTCCTCTCTAGGTTTCTTCCTAGGTTTTGGCCTTTCTAGGGAGTTTTTCCTAGCCAACGTGCTTCAACACCTACATTGCTTGCTGTTTGGGGTTTTAGGCTGGGTTTCTGTACAGCTGATGTACGAAGGGCTATATAAATTGGGTTCTTGTGGTCAATTTACAATCCTACAAATTATTTGTAATTATGTTCTGGCTCCCAGACCATTTGCTCAAGAAACAAAATCATCCAATGACTGAATCGAGTTGATGATCCCTGCTATTTGGGATATGACGGAGTCAGTAGTTATTGACTGCCCCTGCTGGTGAAATATAGCGTACATCTTGGTGAGGAGGACAATGAATTTCAGAAGACAGTTTATGGCTTGAGCTAAGCCTCATCTTACCAAAGTAATCCCCTTCCATCTTAACCAAAACCTTTTTAACAAAAACGGGTTGAATCATCACAAGTTTATTATGTGACTATACAGTTGAAGTCGGAAGTTTACATAGACTTAGGTTGGAGTTATTAAAACTTGTTTTTCAACCACCCCACAAATGTATTGTTAACAAACTACAGTTTTTGCAAGTTGGTTAGGATATCTACTTTGTGGATGACATAAGTAATTTTTCCAACAATTGTTTACAGTCATAATTCACTGTATCACAATTCCAGTGGGTCAGAAGTTTACATGCACTAAATTGACTGTGCCTTTAAACAGCTTGGAAAATTCCAGAAAATGATGTCATGACTTTCGAAGCTTCTGATAGGCTAATTGACATAATTTGAGTCAATTGGAGGTGTACCTGTGGATGTATTTCAAGGCCTACCTTCAAACTCAGTGCCTCTTCGCTTGACATCATGGGAAAATCAAAAGACATCAGCCAAGATCTCAGCAAAAAAATTGTAGACCTCCACAAGTCTGGTTCATCCTTGGGGGCAATTTCCAAATGCCTGAAGGTACCACGTTCATCTGTACAAACAATAATATTCTAGGAGACACGTTCTGTCTCCTAGAGATGAACATGCTTTGGTGCGAAAAGTGCAAATCAATCCCAGAACAACAGCAAAGGACCTTGTGAATATGTTGGAGGAAACAGGTACAAAAGTATCTATATCCACAGTAAAACGAGTCCTATATCGACATAACCTGAAAGGCCGCTCAGCAAGGAAGAAACCACTGCTCCAAAACCGCCATATAAAAGCCAGACTACGGTTTGCAACTGCATATGGGGACAAAGATTGTACTTTTTGGAGTAAAATCCTCTGGTCTGTTGAAACAAAAATAGAACTGTTTGGCCATAATGACCATCGTTATGTTTGGGGAAAAAGGGGGAAGTTTGGAAGCCGAAGAACACCATCCCAACCGTGAAGCACGGGGGTGGCAGCATCATGTTGTGGGGGTGCTTGCTGCAGAAGGGACTGGTGGACTTCACAAAATAGATGGCATCATGAGGTTGGAAAATTAGGTGGATATATTGAAACAACATCTCAAAAAAGCTTGGTTGCAAATGGGTCTTCCAAATGAACAATGACCCCAAGCATACTTCCAAAGTTGTGACAAAATGGATTAAGGACAACAAAGTGAAGATATTGGAGTGGCCATCACAAAGCCCTGACCTCTGTCCTATAGAACATTTGTGGGCAGAACTGAAAAAGCGTGTGAGAGCAAGGAGGCCTACAAACCTGACTCAGTTACACCAGCTCTGTCAGGAGGAATGGGACAAAATTCACCCAACTTATTGTGGGAAGCTTGTGGAAGGCTACCCAAAACGTTTGAACCAAGTTAAAGAATTTAAAGGCAATGCTACCAAATACTAATTGAGTGTATGTAAACTTCTGACCCACTGGGAATGTGATGAAAGAAATAAAAGCTGAAATAAATCATTCTCTCTACTATTATTCTGACATTTCACATTCTTAAAATAAAGTGGTGATCTTAACTGACCTAAAACAGGGAATTTTTACTAGGATTAAATGTCAGGATTTGTGAAAAACTGAGTTTAAATGTATTTGGCTAAGGTGTATGTAAACTTCTGACTTTAACTGTAAAAACAAAACGACAAAAAATACAGAGATGCAGGACATGAACAGAGTTAAATGTGATGTTTTGGAAGGGAACACAACAGTTGTTTATTACAGTCAACATAGACTTACAGTCATTGGAAATTGTAAGTAAACAACAATAGGGTTGTGTTAACGGGTTGAGTCAACAACCAAGCATTCCTCCCCGCAGTCTTCTGGGGAGGAATGCTTGGTTGTTGAGTGAAATCCAGTGTGCACAGTAGACCTCCAAGACCAGACTGGCAAATGCCTGCAAAGAAACATGAAACGAATAACGAACAAACGATTACTGTAGCAGGGCCAATGTAAGAGATCCAGAAATGTAAAACAGACAAAATAATAATAAATGAAACGTTCTAATGTGACTGAAGTTATACAATGGGGTCCATGGCTAGATCATTTAAATTGCCAGAGATGAAAGAGCATATCAGTTTGGTATGAAGGTAAAACATTTTTTTTTTATAAAAGTGACAACTAAATAACTGAAAAACCTAAATCATTACAAAACAAACCTCTGAGGTGAGTAGCTTCCTACTCCACCGTTTGGTGTTAAATAGAACACAACAACATAGCAGTGCAGTCTGTCTCCAAGGTCATCTAACTAGAAAGAGAATAAGCAGTGCAGTCCGTCTCCAAGGTCATCTAACTAGAAAGAGAATAAGCAGTGCAGTCCGTCTCCAAGGTCATCTAACTAGAAAGAGAATAAGCAGTGCAGTCCGTCTCCAAGGTCATCTAACTAGAAAGAGAATAAGCAGTGCAGTCCGTCTCCAAGGCCATCTAACTAGAAAGAGAAATAGAAAGTGAAAAGAAAGAAGGAAGAACAGTGGTGTTGCTTTCTGGGGTTTAAAAAGAAAATCCTCTCTGAAATCATGAAAGAGCTGATAACTGTGTGTTTTGTTTTTCTGTGTGTGAGACTGTGTCTGTGTTTGTGTGTGTCTGTGTCTGTGATACTGTGTGTGTGAGAGACTGTGTGTGACTGTGTGTCTGTGTGACTATGTTTGTGTGTGAGACTGTGAGTGTGAGAGACTGTGTGGGACGGTGTCTTTGTGTGTGTGTGTGTGGAGTATGTTTCTCTTTTACAGAGCGACAGTGAGATAGACCCTAGACAGAATCATGCAGCATGAGGGGAGAAAGGCTTTTAAATTGAACCTTTATTTAACTAGGCATTTAAGAACAAATCCCTACTTACAATGACGGCCTACCGGGGAACAGTGGGTTAGCTGCCTTGTTCAGGGGCAGAACAACAGATTTTTACCTTGTCAGCTCGGGGATTCGATCCAGCAATCTTTCGCTTACTGGCCCAACGCTCTAACCACTAGACTCTAACCACTAAAATACCTGCCACTTTGGATTGGGCGGAGTGACCAGCAGTGTCTCTTTTCTGATGAGAAACTGGAAGCCATTCTGAGGGTGTTGGAGCTGCAGTGATGGGCTTCCTGTCTGCCTCTAAATCATCCTCTGAGATTGACAGCTCAAGCCCTCTATGGACTGTACCCATGTTTAATTACGAATGATGCATTTTGTAGTGTTAACATCAGGGAAGATAAGGCCTATTATCTCTTTTTCTGTTAATTAAATCAATTTAACCATTCAAAACGGTGGTGCGTCTTTTTAGTGAGATTGCTCTATGGAAAATACACAAATAAACATGGGAACAAACAGAGTATTTCAGTGATTTGATTGAGTGGTGTGAAGGTGTTCTGTTAGGTTCCTGTACCTCTTGCTCAGTCTTTGAGCTTCTGGATCTTCATCTCAAACACCCGTTCCATTTCCATCTTGGCCACGTGCTCCCTCGATCTTGGCCAGGGGAGTCCTGCAGGGTTTAGGCATGTGCACACACATCCATCAGTTTAATGCCTTGCACCCCAGAGTAGTCAAACTCAGACTTTGGGCCAGGGTGGAAATTCCTGTCACGATCTCTTGCATACACTTATGCCTGGAGGAGGATGAGGACGGGCAGGGGAAGGCCCTGGGTGTGGAAGACCCAGCGATTCAATAGCCATTTCTGCATGTGTTAGCAAAGCCACCAACAAGCTCTACTGGTACGGATGCTGAGTGAAGCTCACGAAACAAGCAAGAGCCTAAACACAGGACAACTATTAGAGACTATTCTACCAACAAGCATTCAATGAAGACTTCTGGGCAGTTTGCTAGAGTGCCGTAGAATGATATCTATTTCATGACCTGGTAGGGGCCTCTTGTGTCAAATAAAGAGCAGCATCTCTATACAACACAGATATCTGTACGAGGGAAAAACAGAGGAGAGTATAGAAACATAGCTAACAAGGTGTTCTTGAAGAACTGAAATGACACTTACATGCCTTCATTTGTGTCAAATCTTTAAAAAAACATTAACAGACACACTTAGCATGCTGATATTATGATGACCGTGCGTGAGAGAGCTATTAGCTAGCTAATGAATGCTGGTGGTTACTGTGATATTACAGTGCATCATTTTAGTGAGGTTCTCTATACTTGACTGAATCTAAACTCAGCAAAAAAACAAACGTCCTGTGTCAACTGCGTTTATTTTCTGCAAACTTAACATGTGCAAATATTTGTATGAACATAAGATTCAACAACTTAGACATAAACTGAACAAGTTCCACAGACATGTGACTAACAGAAATGGAATGTGTCCCGGAACAAAGGGGGGGAGGGGGGGGGGGGGGTGAAAATCAGAAGTAACAGTCAGTATCTGGTGTGGCCACCAGCTGCATTAAGTACTGCAGTGCATCTCCTCCTCATGGACTGCACCAGATTTGCCAGTTCTTGCTGTGAGATGTTACCTTCCACCAAGGCACCTGCAAGTTCCCGGACATTTCTGGGGGGAAAGGCCCTAGCTCTCACCCTCCGATCCAACCGGTCCCAGACGTGCTCAATGGGATTGAGATCCGGGCTCTTCGCTGGACATGGCAGAACACTGACATTCCCGTCTTGCAGGAAATCGCGCACAGAACGAGCAGTATGGCTGGTGGCATTGTCATGCTGGAGGGTCATGTCAGGATGAGCCTGCAGGAAGGGTACCACATGAGGGAGGAGGATGTCTTCCCTGTAACGCACAGCATTGAGATTTCCTGCAATAACAAGCTCAGTCCGACGATGATGCTGTGACACACCGCCCCAGACCATGACAGACCCTCCACCTCCAAATCGATCCCGCTCCAGAGTACAGGCCTCGGTGTAACGCTCATTCCTTCGACGATAAACAGGAATCCGACTATCACCCCTGGTGAGACAAAACCACGACTCGTTAGTGAAGAGCACTTTTTGCCAGTCCTGTCTGGTCCAGTGACGGTGGGTTTGTGCCCATAGATGATGATGTTGCCGGTGATGTCTCGTGAGGACCTGCCTTACAACAGGCCTACAAGCCCTTGGTCCAGCCTCCCAGCCTATTGCGGACAGTCTGAGCACTGATGGAGGGATTGTGCGTTCATGGCGTAACTTGAACAGTTGTTGTTGCCATCCTGTACCTGTCCCACAGGTGTGATGTTCAGATGTACCGATCCTGAGCAGGTGTTGTTACACGTGGTCTGCCACTGCGAGGACGATCAGCTGTCTGTCCTGTAGCGCTGTCTTAGGCGTCTCACAGTACGGACATTGCAATTTATTGCCCTGGCCACATCTGCAGTCATGCCTCCTTGCAGCATACCTAAGGCACGTTCACACAGATGAGCAGGGACCCTGGGCATCTTTCTTTTGGTGTTTTTCCAGAGTCAGTAGAAAGGCCTCTTTAGTGTCCTCCATTTTCATAACTGTGACCTTAATTGCCTACCATCTATGAGCTGTTAGTGTCTTAACATGCACCTGTGGAACGGTCGTTAATTGTTTATGGTTCATTGAACAAGCATGGGAAACAGTGTTTAAACCCTTTACAATGAAGATCTGTGAAGTTATTTGGATTGTTGTGAATTATCTTTGGAAGTCAAGGTGCTGAAAAAGGGCAGTTTCTTTTTTTGCTGAGTTTAGTTGATGATCCCTGCTGTTTGGGATATGATGGAGTCAGTAGTTATTGACTGCCCCCTGCTGGTGAAATATAGCGTGCATCTTGGTGAGAAGAACAATACATCTCAGAAGACAGTTTATGGCTTGTAATTTGACTCAAGGGTGAGCTAAGCCACATCTTACCACAATAATTCCCTTACATTTTAACAAAAACCTTCAATAAAACTACGCTGGGTTGTATCACAAGTTTATTACGGGACTATAAAAACAAAACAAAAGACAAATAAAAATAGAGATGCAGTACATGAAGAGTTAAATGTGATGTTTGGGAAGGGAACCCCACAGTTGTTTATTACAGTCAACATAGACTTGTTTATTTACAGCTATTCGAAATTGTAAGTAAACAACAATAACCAAGCATTCCTCCCCACAGTCTTCTAAAACAGGGTTCTCTAGCCGTGGTCAAGGGGGCCTACTATGTGTCAGCTGGAGTCAAATCCAGTGTGCACAGTAGACCTCCAAGACCAGACTGGAAAACGCCTGCAAACAAACATGAAACCAATAATGAACAAATGATTACTGTAGCAGGGCCAATATAAGAGAGCCAAACATTTTAAACAGAAAAAAATATGCCATCCATGGCTAGATCATTTAAATGACAAGGGATGGAAGAGCATATCATTTTGGGATCAGGATTACAAAAATAAAAAAGGGGCAACTAAATAACAAAATCGTTTCAAAACAAAATGCCTGAGGTGTGTAGCTGGAGGTGAGTAGCTTCCTACTCTGCTGTTTGGTCATTTGGCGTTAAATAGAACACTACAACATAGCAGTGCAGTCCGTCTCCAAGGTCATCTAACTAGAAAGAGAATAAGCAGTGCAGTCTGTCTCCAAGGTCATCTAACTAGAAAGAGAATAAGCAGTGCAGTCCGTCTCCAAGGCCATCTAACTAGAAAGAGAATAAGCAGTGCAGTCAGTCTCCAAGGTCATCTAACTAGAAAGAGAATAAGCAGTGCAGTCCGTCTCCAAGGTCATCTAACTAGAAAGAGAATAAGCAGTGCAGTCTGTCTCCAAGGTCATCTAACTAGAAAGAGAATAAGCAGTGCAGTCCGTCTCCAAGGTCATCTAACTAGAAAGAGAATAAGCAGTGCAGTCTGTCTCCAAGGTCATCTAACTAGAAAGAGAATAAGCAGTGCAGTCCGTCTCCAAGGTCATCTAACTAGAAAGAGAATAAGCAGTGCAGTCTGTCTCCAAGGTCATCTAACTAGAAAGAGAATAAGGAAGTGAAAGAAAAACAGTTGTGGCATTCTGGGGTTTAAAGTGAAAAAAAATCCTTTCTAAAATCCTTTTTCTGTGTGTCACACTGTGAAACACAAAACATGATTGTACAACCATCTAATGTGCCCACTTCAGGAAGAAAATACATCTATACATAAAAAAAGAGGGATAAAAGTAGAAATAGTACAGTGATATAGCATGTTCCAGGACTGAGTCTGTCTGAAAGTGAGTTTGAGTTTAATGGAGGAGCCGCTCTCCCTCTATCCCCCAGTTAGAACCAACTTCCCCCAGACAGACCACGCTGCTCCGTCACACATACAGTATCAGTAACAGGTTGTTGGTCGACAGGCAAACTGACGGTCCAGGCTGGTAAATTGGCAACTAGTACATTGTTACATGGTGGTCCTCCTGCAATACTTTTAAAATATCTTCTTTTTTTTGTTCTTTTCCAAGGTCCTGTAGGGGCGAGAGAGAGAGCTAAGTTAATTAAGAGGCAGAGCTCTTCATAAGGAGCTGTATATACAGTATTGGCTGCGGTGTGTGTGATATCAAGGAGCACTTTGGCTGAGCCCTGTGCCGTTTGACTTTCAACAGGTGTGTATTGTCTCAAAGGGTGTGTGTTTTGATCTCTGCCCTTTCCTCCAACCATTGAGACAAGTCTGTTTCTCAACAAATGGACACTAAGTAATATTCCATCATATTCTATGAAGGTACAGGAAGAGGTGAGGAGTAGAAAAATAAATACTGTATTATACAACACCACATAAATAGGTTGAATAATTGTTCATGGTTGACTCCATGTAATGCTGTTGTATAGAAATGTATATGTTGTAGTAGTGTGTTGTACCTGGAGGAGTCTAGTTTCTGTTGCTCCAGCACCCTCTGCTGTGCCTCCCAGTTGTTCTTCTCATCCTCCAGCTGGCGTCTCTTCTCCTCCAGCTCTTTGTGCTGGGCCTCCAGGTTCTTCTTCATCTGCTCGTGGCGCCGCTGGAGCTGCAGACAGGACAATTTGCATCATTTGCATGCTGGAGTCGTGTGTGTGTGTGCATATACAGTATGTGTGTGTTTGACTGAGTATGATGTAATCACAGCTATGACCATATTAAAACATTTCATCATGTCTGTTGGAGACAGGCAGTGTGAGCAGTACTGGACATCCCAGCTCAGACATGTGACCATTCTCCTTGAACACAGCCAGCACCCGTCTGAGCAGGAGCAGAACCTTCTGGTTGACTGGTACACGGAGGAGAGGAGTATGTTTCTCTTTTACAGAGCGACAGTGAGATAGACCCTAGACAGAATCATGCAGCATGAGAGGAGAAAGGCTTTTAAATTGAACAGATATTTAACTAGGCAAGTCATTTAAGAACAAATTCCTACTTACAATGACGGCCTACCGGGGAACAGTGGGTTAGCTGCCTTGTTCAGGGGCAGAACAACAGATTTTTACCTTGTCAGCTCGGGGATTCGATCCAGCAATCTTTCGCTTACTGGCCCAACGCTCTAACCACTAGACTCTAACCACTAAAATACCTGCCACTTTGGATTGGGAGGAGTGACCAGCAGTGTCTCTTTTCTGATGAGAAACTGGAAGCCATTCTGAGGGTGTTGGGAGCTGCAGTGATGGGCTTCCTGTCTGTCTCTAAATCATCCTCTGATTGACAGCTCAAGCCCTCTATGGACTGTACCCATGTTTAATTACTAATGATGCATTTTGTAGTGTTAACGTCAGGTAAGATAAGGCCTATTATCTCCTTTTCTGTTAATTAAATCAATTTAACCATTCAAAACGGTGGTGCGTCTTTTTAGTGAGATTGCTCTATGGAAAATACACAAATAAACATGGGAACAAACAGAGTATTTCAGTGATTTGATTGAGTGGTGTGAAGGTGTTCTGTTAGGTTCCTGTACCTCTTGCTCAGAGTCTTTGAGCTTCTGGATCTTCTCCTTGACCTTCATCTCAAACACCTGTTCCATTTCCATCTCCATCTTCATCATCTTGGCCACGTGCTCCCTCCTCTCCTCCTCCATCTGGGCCAATGGACTCCTGCAGGGTTGAGGCATGTGCACACACACAACATCCATCAGTCTAAAGCCTTGCACCCCAGAGCAGTCAAACTCAGACTTTGGGCCAGGGTGGAAATTCCTGTCACGATCTCTCCTGCATACACTTGTGCCTGGAGGAGGATGAGGAGGAACATGGGAGAGGAAGACCCAGCGATTCAATAGCCATTTCTGTCTGTGTTAGTAAAGCCAAGCCATTGCATCGCTGAGTTAGTGAACGCCAAGAGTTAGTGAACGCCATACGGACGCTGAGTGAAGCTCTACTGGTACGGACACTGAGTGAAGCTCACAAAGAAAGCAAGAGCCCCTTCACAGGACAACAAATACGATTTTCCAGGAAGACTATTGGAGACTATTCTGCCAACAAGTATTCAATGAAGACTGGGCAGTTGGCTAGAGTGCCGTAGAGTGATATCATCTATTTCATGACCTGGTAGGGGCCTCTAGCGTCAAATAAAGAACGGCATCTCTAAACAACACAGATATCTGTACGAGGGGAAAACAGAGAGGAGAGTATAGAAACATAGCTAACAAGGGGTTCTTGAAGAACTGAAATGACACTTACATGCCTTCATTTGTGTCAAATCTAAAAAAAAAACAGAAACATACACACACTTAGCATGCTGATATTATGATGACCGTGCGTTAGAGAGCTATTAGTTAGCTAATGAATGCTTATGGTTACTGTGATTTTACGGTGCATCATTTTAGTGAGGTTCTCTATACTTGGCTGTGAATTAGCAGTGGCTCAGGCTTATGAGACTGTGTTAGATCAAGCCCAGATGCTGGGCTGTGTGTGGATGACTGTTAGTCCCTGTGATCAGAGGAGTGGATTGCGTTAGTGCGGGGCCTCATCTCCTGCCCTTCATCCACGCTGTTACAGAAGACCTGGCTTGAATGGAGAGAAATGGAAAACAGAACCACATACAAACAACTTTGGTCAACTTTTGGTTAGTACTCACTTGGTCATTGGTCCCTTGTTCTTGTTGCTGTCCACTCCGTTGTATGTGACGGCTGCTAGCTTCCTGCTGCGGTAGTTCTCATAGTGGACATTGTTGGTCACGTCTTTCAGGTCCTGCATGTGAGTTCTGTATCAAAATCAAATTAAAATTTTATTTAGATGACATGTAAGTTCTGAAACAAGAAGACAGAACCACTGAAATCAAATACAACTTTATTTCAACTAAAATTAACCACAGCAATACACTTTACAGTAAAAAACGATAGTGACACTAAAATCCATTTAAACAGTCAGAGAGCAGTGAGGAATGACATTGCACTGAAAACTTGCACCATAATCTCCCTACCATCTGCTACTGCTCATGCAGCGTTTAAACCAGGACACTCAGTGGAGCATGACCATAATGCAGAGGAGAGTGTGTGTGCTGTAACGGTACCTGATGAGCATGTTCCTCAGGATGGTGAAGTCACAGTGCTCTCCATTCTCCACTAGAGAGCGAGACAGAGAGAGGCAGAGAGAGACAGAGCGAGAGAGAATGGAGAAAGAGTTAGAGAGAGTACAGTCAGTAGCCACCAGGGGGTGTGGCAGTCACAGGAGAGAGAGAGAGAGCGTGCTAGAGAGTTAGGCTCAGCTCCAGGGAAGATGCAATTGAGATCTTTTCCTAGAGAGCTGTGGGGAGGAGACAGAGAGGAGTGTATGGGTGTAATACTGTCAGCAGCCACAGGGTGGTGCCAGACACCACATACTCTTCCACATTCACTAGTTCCTCTGAGGTTTCTGTTTGACTGCTGTAGGGAGTGGATCACAAAGCTGAAGAGTGGCCTTGCCCTCTCCCGCCCTCTCTATATTTACACACTTACATGGTGCCTGAAACATTTTTTAAATTCCAAAACTCACTCCCCATGGGCGGTTAACATGGAACCACCACAGAGGTACTCTCTAGTAGTAGTAACCACACAGTTCATCCAGTCGAGAGCACACAACTATGTCTTATCCAGAACTACAGCCACACACATAACTCATTACAGATCAAAGACCATGACTTGTTATCTGGCCATAGACAGAAATAAAGAGCTGTATCTGAATTGTAGAGTTTAGGCTACAACTGATTTGACCATATACTCATGCAGCGGTTGAAAACAGTGGGGAGCAGAGGGGGGACATGAAGAAGTTATGGGGTTAGAGGGTATTTAATGTGTGTGTGATTTGAGCTCTGGGGTGATGACTGCTGGGGTCATGAGGTTAAAGTTCAGAAGAGCTAGCTAAACTTCATAAACATGTCTACTCGACTAAGACCAGTGCTGTAGATTGTAGACTAATTTACAACTGTTCTTAACATGTTTGAGTGAAGAAGACGAGATGCAGAGAGGCATGAACAGGAGCCGCGTGTTAAATGGTAAACCTATCCTCTTTCAAATCATCTCTCCCAGGGAGCTGTTGCATTCCTGCGTGCACATATTTCTTAGTCGGGTGCATTCGTTTTTTTTTTAGGTAGTGGAAAAATATTTTATTTGTGCTAAGGCACTCCTGCAGCTTCCTGTCATTCTGTGTCTGTCTAGCATCAAAGAGAACAGAACACACATATCTTGTTGAGTAGAACACGTCTCATCTACAGACAGGACTGCCTGCTCAAAACACACCTCTCCATCTAAAGGGCCTGTTCTATTGAGTGGAAGTAGAACTAAATAGTTACAAGTTGATACATAGCAACAGTCATACAATCTCAATGTTTGTCTTTTTTGTGTGTTTTTTTTTTACATTAACAAATGTCATGTTCACTGTATGCAATATGACATAAGTGCTACTCTATTTGTTTAGAACATTCCATGGTCATTATGTCACCAGTAGATAATGCTGAGTTCTAGCAGACAGAGTTTTATCACTCAAGACACAAACAGGGTCAGAGAAAACATAACAAGTCTATGTTGATAACACAACATACCTCTCTAAGTGTCAACTGTTGGGCAGGAGTCTACTGAACTTAACCTGGTTCTAGTAATCTAATGTTTAGTATAGGAATAGTGTGACATTTTAATACAAGTATTTACATGGCTGCAAAAAGTGTGTCACTTCGACTATGTGAGCTGAAACTAGAAACGTAGATGGGACTCTACGCTGGCTTCGGCTCAGGCTGATTTCAAGGTTTTACTGCTAACCTACAAAGCATTACATGGGCTTGCTCCTACCTATCTTTCCGATTTGGTCCTGCCGTACATACCAACACGTACGCTACGGTCACAAGACGCAGGCCTCCTAATTGTCCCTAGAATTTCTAAGCAAACAGCTGGAGGCAGGGCTTTCTCCTATAGAGCTACATTTTTATGGAATTGTCTGCCTATCCATGTGAGAGTCTTTATTGAAGACTCATCTCTTCAGTAGGTCCTATGATTGAGTGTAGTCTGGCCCAGGAGTGTGAAGGTGAACGGAAAGGCACTGGAGTAACAAACCGCCCTGGCTGTCTCTGCCTGGCCGGTTCCTCTCTCTCCACGGGGATTCTCTGCCTCTAACACTATTACAGGGGCTGAGTCACTGGCTTACTGGTGCTCTTCCATGCCATCCCTAGGAGGGGTGCTTCACTTGAGTGGGCTGAGTCACTAACGGGATCTTCCTGTCCGGGTTGGCCCCCCCGGGTTCGTGCCGTGGGCGACACTCGGCCTCGTCTCAGGATAGTAAGTTGGTGGTTGAAGATATCACTCTAGTGGTGTGGGGGCTGTGCTTTGGCAAAATGGGTGGGGTTATATCCTGCCTGTTTAGCCCTGTCCAGGGGTATCGTCGGACGGGGCCACAGTGTCTCCCTCCTGTCTCAACCTCCAGTTTTTATGCTGCAATAGTTTGTGTCGGGGGGCTAGGGTCAGTCTATTATATCTGGAGAATTTCTCCCGTCTTACCCAGTGTCCTGTGTGAATTTAAATCTCTCTCACTCACAGGACCATGCCTCAGGGCTACCTGGCCTGATGACTCCTTGCTGTCCCCAGTCCACCTGGCCGTGCTGCTGCTCCAGTTTCAACTGTTCTGCCTGCAGCTATGGAACCCTGACCTGTTCTCCGGACTTGCTACCTTATCCCAGACCTGCTGTTTTCAACTCTCTAGAGACAGCAGGAGCGGTAGAGATACTCTGAATGATCGGCTATGAAAGCCAACTGACATTTACTACTGAGGTGCTGACCTGTTGCACCCTCTTCAACCACTGTGATTATTATTATCTGACCCTGCTGGTCATTTATGACCATTTGAACATCTTGGCCATGTTCTGTTATAATCTCCACCCAGCACAGCCAGAAGAGCCAGATGGCCACCCCTTATAGCCTGGATCCTCTCTAGGTTTCTTCCTAGGTTCCGGCCTTTCTAGGGAGGTTTTCCTAGCCACTGTGCTTCTACATCTGAATTGTTTCCTGTTTGTGGTTTTAGGCTGGGTTTCTGTACAGCACTCTGTGACGTCAACTGATGTAAGAAGGACTTTAAATACATTTGATTGATAGAAATGTGAGCATTTGCATTGAGACACAGAGCAGGCCTATGGGGCAAAGCAGAACTGTCACTCTAAATCAACATCACTTGCAGATGCACTTCCCCCAACACACACACAAACTATAAGAAGAGTGCTGTTTCCCGGATAATGTACTGACCCCATAGTAGGGTGAGATAGCTTGTACTTCTTCCAGACATAAACCTTTCAAATTAAACAGTATGTGTAGGACAACTTTTGTGCTAATATTGAATAACACCCAAAGACTGGTGCGTGTGTGTGTGTGTGTGTCCAGGCCAGTACCTGACTGTGACCTCTGACCCATGACCCATGACTCCTCACCTTCCGCCACACCCCAGGGGTACTGCCTCCCTCGCACCCGCTTCTCATTGACCACGATGATGGTGTTGCTACCAACAACAGCCAGGGGTAAGCGATCCTGCAGGAGGGAGGGACAAGTGTTACACAGCTGACACACAACAAAAATAAATGAACAGCCTTGTCTAACAGGTTTCTGCACACACACAGTCTGCAGAAGTCAACTTTAGTGTGACCTTCGCTGCAGTCAAGTACAGTGCCTTGCGAAAGTATTCGGCCCCCTTGAACTTTGCGACCTTTCGCCACATTTCAGGCTTCAAACATAAAGATATAAAACTGTATTTTTTTGTGAAGAATCAACAACAAGTGGGATACAATCATGAAGTGGAACGACATTTATTGGATATTTCAAACTTTTTTAACAAATCAAAAACTGAAAAATTGGGCGTGCAAAATTATTCAGCCCCCTTAAGTTAATACTTTGTAGCGCCACCTTTTGCTGCGATTACAGCTGTAAGTCGCTTGGGGTATGTCTCTATCAGTTTTGCACATCGAGAGACTGACATTTTTTCCCATTCCTCCTTGCAAAACAGCTCGAGCTCAGTGAGGTTGGATAGAGAGCATTTGTGAACAGCAGTTTTCAGTTCTTTCCACAGATTCTCAATTGGATTCAGGTCTGGACTTTGACTTGGCCATTCTAACACCTGGATATGTTTATTTTTGAACCATTCCATTGTAGATTTTGCTTTATGTTTTGGATCATTGTCTTGTTGGAAGACAAATCTCCGTCCCAGTCTCAGGTCTTTTGCAGACTCCATCAGGTTCTTCCAGAATGGTCCTGTATTTGGCTCCATCCATCTTCCCATCTATTTTAACCATCTTCCCTGTCCCTGCTGAAGAAAAGCAGGCCCAAACCATGATGCTGCCACCACCATGTTTGACAGTGGGTATGGTGTGTTCAGGGTGATGAGCTGTGTTGCTTTTACGCCAAACATAACGTTTTGCATTGTTGCCAAAAAGTTCAATTTTGGTTTCATCTGACCAGAGCACCTTCCACATGTTTGGTGTGTCTCCCAGGTGGCTTGTGGCAAACTTTAAACGACACTTTTTATGGATATCTTTAAGAAATTGCTTTCTTCTTGCCACTCTTCCATAAAGGCCAGCTTTGTGCAATATACGACTGATTGTTGTCCTATGGACAGAGTCTCCCACCTCAGCTGTAGATCTCTGCAGTTCATCCAGAGTGATCATGGGCCTCTTGGCTGCATCTCTGATCAGTCTTCTCCTTGTATGAGCTGAAATTTTTGAGGGACGGCCAGGTCTTGGTAGATTTGCAGTGGTCTGATACTCCTTCCATTTCAATATTATCGCTTGCACAGTGCTCCTTGGGATGTTTAAAGCTTGGGAAATCTTTTTGTATCCAAATCCGGCTTTAAACTTCTTCACAACAGTATCTCGGACCTGCCTGGTGTGTTCCTTGTTCTTCATGATGCTCTCTGCGCTTTTAACGGACCTCTGAGACTGTCACAGTGCAGGTGCATTTATACGGAGACTTGATTACACACAGGTGGATTGTATTTATCATCATTAGTCATTTAGGTCAACATTGGATCATTCAGAGATCCTCACTGAACTTCTGGAGAGAGTTTGCTGCACTGAAAGTAAAGGGGCTGAATAATTTTGCACGCCCAATATTTCAGTTTTTGATTTGTTAAAAAAAGTTTGAAATATCCAATAAATGTCATTCCACTTCATGATTGTGTCCCACTTGTTGTTGATTCTTCACAAAAAAATACAGTTTTATATCTTTATGTTTGAAGCCTGAAATGTGGCAAAAGGTCGCAAAGTTCAAGGGGGACGAATACTTTCGCAAGGCACTGTATATTCACCAGGTTTCCCTTTTTTAAATTAGATGGAAAACTGACTGGAGATAAAGTAGTGTATTGAGATCACACCAGCTCAGTGACAGTTGAGAACAGTGCTTAGTGTGTGTGTACAGTGGCTTGCAAAAGTACTCACCCACCACATTTGCCTTACAAACTGGAATTAAAATGGATTTTTGGGGGGTTTGTAAAATTTGATTTACACAACGTCTACCACTTTGAAACAAACAAGAAATAATATGCGAAACAGAAAACTTGAGCGTGCTTAACTATTCACCCCCCCAAAGTCAATACTTTGTAGAGCAACTTTTGCAGCAATTACAGCTGCAAGGCTCTTGGGGTATGTCTCTAGAAGCTTGGCATATCTAGCCACTGGGATTTTTTCCCATTATTCAAGGCAAAACTGCTCCAGATCCTTCAAGTTGGATGGGTTCTGCTGGTGTACAGCAATCTTTAAGTCATACCACAGATTCTCAATTGGATTGAGGTCTGGGATTTGGCCATTCCAAAACATTTAAATGTTTCCCCTTAAACCAGTCGAGTGTTGCTTTATCAGTATGCTTAGGGTCATTGTCCTGCTGGAAGGTGAACCTCCGTCCCAGACTCAAATCCATCATTTCTTCCATTCTGACCAGTTTCCCAGGCCCTGCCGATGAAAAACATGGTGTTCTCGGGGTGATGAGGGATGTTGGGTTTGCAGACATAGCGTTTTGCTTGATGACCAAAAAGCTCAATTTTGGTCTCATCTGATCAGAGAACCTTCTTCCATATGTTTGGGGAGTCTCCCACATGCCTTTGGCGAAAACCAAACGTGTTTGCTTATTTTTTTCTTTAAGCAATGGCTTAATTCTGGCCTCTCTTCCGTAAAGCCCAGCTCTGTGGAGTGACCGGTTTAAATATGTCCTATGTACAGATACTCCCAACTCCGCTGTGGAGCTTTGCAGCTCCTTCAGGGTCATCTTTGGTCTCTTTGTTGCCTCTCTGATTAATGCCCTCTTTGCCTGGTCCGTGAGTTTTGGTGGGCGGCCCTGTCTAGGTTTGTTGTGGTGCCATATTCTTAAATGTTTTTTAAAATGGATTTAAAATGGTGCTCCGTGGGATGTTCAAAGTTTCAGATATTTTTTTATAACCCAACCCTGCTCTGTACTTCTCCACAACTTTGTACCTGACTTGTTTGGAGAGCTCCTTGGTCTTCATGGTGCCCGCTTGCTTGGTGGTGCCCCTTGCTTAGTGGTGTTGCAGACTCTGGGGCCTTTCGGAACAGGTGTATATATAGTGAGATCATGTGACACTTAAAGTCCACCTGTGTGCAATCAAACTAATTATGTGACTTCTGAAGGTAATTGGTTGCACCAGAACTTATTTAGGGGCTTCATAGCAAAGTGGGTGAATACATATGCACGCACCACTCTTCTTCGAAATGTTTTATAATTTTTTAGTTATTTTTTAAATTTCACTTCATCAATTTGGACTATTTTGTGTATGTCTATTACATGAAATCCAAATAAAAATCAATTTAAATTACAGGTTGTAATGCAACAAAATAGGAAAAACACCAAGGGGTATGAATACTTTTGCAAGGCACTGTGTGTGTGTGTGTGTGTGTGTGTGTGTGTGTGTGTGTGTGTGTGTGTGTGTGTGTGTGTATTTGCTTGTGTGTATATGATTGCGTGTGACAATATAAGTGCAGAGTGTGCTGGACCTGTAGAGGACATCTGATCGTGTGACCTAATCAATACTAATTCTACCTGTATGGCCCTATGGTGGCTAGCTAACTTCTCTGTATATATCTCTATGATAGCTAGCTAACTTCTCTGTATATATCTCTATGATAGCTAGCTAACTTCTCTGTATACATCTCTATGATAGCTAGCTAACTTCTCTGTATATATCTCTATGATAGCTAGCTAACTTCTCTGTATGGCTCTATGGTCAAAAAAAAAACAAAAAAAATATATATATATATTTTTTTTTTGTTACGGTCGCCAACCGACCCGTCAGTCAGTCTCCACGGTCGCCAACCGACCCGTCAGTCAGTCTCCACGGTCACCAACTGACCCGTCAGTCAGTCTCCACGGTCGCCAACCGACCCGTCAGTCAGTCTCCACGGTCGCCAACCGACCCGTCAGTCAGTCTCCACGGTCGCCAACCGACCCGTCAGTCAGTCTCCACGGTCGCCAACGGACCAGTCAGTCAGTCTCCACGGTAGCTAACAAACCAGTCAGTCTTCTCTTGTCAATACTGGGGCTGTTGGGGCCAGCTCAGCCAAAACACTTGTGTTAGATTTATTGGATTTATGTTATTGGGGCTGTAAACATGACATATCGCAATTAGGATAAAGATAGTGATGCGTGTTCATGTTTGTTTGTCAGGTCAAGTTTTTTTCTCCTATTCAATTCCATCTCTTGCGTGGAGAATAAAAGCAGCGTGTATGTGTGTGCGCATGAGCGCATTGGGAGAAACCAAACCTTGATCTTCTTGACTATCTTGTTCTCCTCCTCATCGTCAGTTTCTGGGAACTCGTAGATCTTGATTTTGTGCTCTGTGATTTCTCGCATGATCTATAAAAGAGATTAGGGGAGGGAGGGAGGGGAAGAAGAGAGGGGAGAGAGAGAGAAGGGGAGGAGAAAAATATAGAAAGGTGAGAGCAATGGGGGTGGAGAAGGAGACAGCGATGAGAGAGAGAGCTAGAGATGACAGATGAAACCAAGAGAGGAGACAGAGCGAGGAGAAGAGACAGAAATAGAGATGAGAGAGATGGATGAGAGACGACACAGCGATGAGAGAGAGACCAATATGCGAGAGACTAGACCGAGAGAGACCGACAGACAGTGAGACCGAGAGAGAGAGAGAGAGAGACAGACAGTGAGAGCGAGAGAGAGCGAGAGAGAGAGACAGACAGTGAGAGCGAGAGAGAGAGAGAGAGAGAGAGAGAGAGCGAGAGAGAGAGAGAGAGACAGACAGTGAGAGCGAGAGAGACAGACAGTGAGAGCGAGAGAGAAAGAGAGAGACAGACAGTGAGAGCGAGAGAGAGAGAGACAGACAGTGAGAGCGAGAGAGAGAGAGAGAGAGACAGACAGTGAGAGCGAGAGAGACAGACAGTGAGAGCGAGAGCGAGAGAGAGACAGACAGTGAGAGCGAGAGAGAGAGAGAGAGACAGCGAGAGAGAGAGAGAGACAGTGAGAGCGAGAGAGAGAGAGAGAGAGAGAGAGAGACAGACAGTGAGAGCGAGAGAGAGAGAGAGAGAGAGAGAGACAGACAGTGAGAGCGAGAGAGAGAGAGAGAGAGAGACAGACAGTGAGAGCGAGAGAGAGAGAGAGAGAGAGAGAGTGAGACCGAGAGAGACAGTGACCGAGAAGAGACAGACACTTGCGAGACCGAGAGAGACAGACACTTGCGAGACCGAGAGAGACAGACACTTGCGAGACCGAGAGAGACAGACACTTGCGAGACCGAGAGAGACAGACACTTGCGAGACCGAGAGAGACAGACACTTGCGAGACCGAGAGAGACAGACACTTGCGAGACCGAGAGAGACAGACACTTGCGAGACCGAGAGAGACAGACACTTGCGAGACCGAGACAGACACTTGCGAGACCGAGACAGACACTTGCGAGACCGAGACAGACACTTGCGAGACCGAGACAGACACTTGCGAGACCGAGACAGACACTTGCGAGACCGAGACAGACACTTGCGAGACAGACGCGGCGAGACCGAGACAGACACTTGCGAGACCGAGACACACTTGCGAGACAGACGTGGCGAGACCGAGACTGACCGCGGCGAGACCGAGACATATGCATATCTCTAGGATAGCTAGCTAACTTCTCTGTATGGCTCTATGGTCAAAATAAAAATAAAATTCACGGTCGCCAACGGACCCGTCAGTCAGTCTCCACGATCGCCAACGGACCCGTCAGTCAGTCTCCACGGTCCAGCGACGAGACCGAGACAGACCGCGGCGAGACCGAGACAGACCGCGGCGAGACCGAGACAGACCGCGGCGAGACCGAGACAGACCGCGGCGAGACCGAGACAGACCGCGGCGAGACCGAGACAGACCGCGGCGAGACCGAGACAGACCGCGGCGAGACCGAGACAGACCGCGGCGAGACCGGGACAGACCGCGGCGAGACCGAGACAGACCGCGGCGAGACCGAGACAGCGATGAGGGCAAGACAGACAGCGGAGAGACCGACCGCGATGAGTCCAAGACCGAGACAGACAACGAGACCAAGAGACGGCGACGAGACCGAGAGGAGAGACAGCGAGCCGAGACCGAGAGGAGAGACAGCGAGATGATAAGAGTCTTGCTCCCCTCTCGTTTTGTCCATCTTTGTCCAACGAGTCACAAATATTAATTCTCCCTCACACTGAAGGGTCAGTCAATACACAGGATGAGGAAACTGTGCTCAGCACACACACACGCTCTGTGCAACAACTGTGCAAGCACTTATTTATTGCATGTGTTCTCTCCCACAGGAATAGTTGGCATAAACTACTAATCACACACCCAAACTGTTGACTTCTGCATTCAGATAAAGACGTAGTTTTTTTAACAAACCACAAACACACAGGCCACCCATAGAACACAGTATGTATACAGAGCCAACACACACACACACACACACACACCTGCTTCTTGAACTGTTGGCACTCCTCAGGAGTCATTGTGTCCGCTTTGGCGATGAGGGGGATGATGTTCACTTTTTCATGTAACCGCTTCATGAACTCTATATCAAGAGGCTTCAACCTGGAGAGAGAGAAGAGAGAAACTCAGATTGCACAGCTTGGCCGACCTCGGGACTAAAAAACAGCATTTCTTGTTTCCAGAATGAATCTCTAGCTCCATGGCAGCATTGCTGCTGAAACTGCACATCTGGCCGGCCCACAACACATTGTAAATCCACTGAGCAGAACAGGATTCTTCTGTGACCAACAACAGGATTCTTCTGTTCTGTCTGCCTGAAAACAGCTCTAATTTAAACAGACATCACATTGGTATTTCATACAGAGTTACAGACTCCAGACTGTTTGTGAAAGGAGATGCTGGGACATCTAAGCAACGTTGAATCTTGGCACGCAGACAAGAAAAAGTTAAAGGGCATGCCAACAAGTACAAGTCTCCGGTCTGACTTGGCTGGCTGTGGCTAGATGAAACTTCACGTTCAGAGAGATCGCTCAAAATAACAAAATTAATCATCGCACTTTTGAGAAATTATTGTGTTTTAGTCTTCATTTTGAAAGATCAGTTTGTGCACACACACACACACACACGGCCTAGATACACACTTCACTCTCTGCCCTGGTTCCAGCTGTGCTGGTAATGTGCTATGAGAGTCCCGTGGGGACACAGGGGAGACAGATGTTAACTGTGAATGGAGCCATACGGTGCTAGTCCTCTTGGATGACCACAGACTGCTGCCAGCCAGCCAGGCACATGAAGAACAGAACAGAACAAGGACTTGGTCAGAGATAGAGACACTTTGGGCCAAGATGGTGAGGGGTACTGACACCCAAATGGAGAGAGCGCTGGCCTGTCAAATGAACCTTTGTTTATGGGGAGCACAGAGCAGCCCAGTGTAGGGATGTAATGTAACAGCAGGGACAGCTGTGTGTTGAGCAGAGCAGAGCACGGACTGGAGCCAAGATACAGAGGAGAAACAGCCTCAAACAAAGTGAACCCAGGAGAGGACAGATTACATAAATGTTGTCCCAGTGTGCCTCTCAGCAGTCCTAGTAGGGGTTCAGCATGGGGTCGAGGGTGGGGCGGGCAGCTAGGCCTAATTGAAAACTGACAGCTGCACTCCTCACCACGGGCAGGAGTGTGGATGACCAGCTAGTAACATGTAAACAGTCTTAGGCTACACAGTAGTTGTAATACTGATTTAATCCCGTGACCAATACCCCATCTGCCCTGTTAGGGAACATTCTCAAGAGCTATAGGATCATGCTCAATCTCAAATGAGAGAATGAAAATACTGGATTCTTCACCCTTGAAGAATTATTCACATTTTGAGAAGCGACACAATATCAACTGTGATTCAACACTGAATTTCAATGTTGTGTTTCAGAATGGAGACCATACCAGCTGCAGTACCTACCCATGTCCAGAGGGGGTGATGAAGTAGAGGCAGCAGTGCACTCTGTTGTCAGGCATCTGCCGTCTATTGACCCGGGACTCTGAGTTGAGGTAATCCTCAAACTTACTGTCGATGTGATCAATGACTGGCTGCCAGCTATAGGAGAGCAGAGCACAGACATTACTCAATGTCAGGTAACAGTGACTACATTTAATGTAGAATATACACATTCAGATAGAGATATAGGGCAGGTTAGTCAGTCAGACGTACCAGTTACTGTTGTCGACAGCGTCGCCGAACCCTGGCGTGTCAACGATGGTGAGAAGAAGCTGAACTCCTCCTTCCTTTACCAGCACCTTAGACTGCTCCACCTGAGATTGTAGAAAACACTAAATAATTACAAGACAGACAGCACGGAATCATGGTGAACTTCTAAAAACACCATGACATCAATATCTCCCCATTTATGGTTCATTTGAAGGATGGAGTTTCCCAAACTCGGTCCTGGGGACCCCAAGGGGTACACATTTTGGTTTTTTTGCCCTAACACTACACAGCTGATAAAATAAAAACTAATCATCAAGCTTAGGGGAAGAAAAAAAAATGCACCCCTTGGGGTCCAGAGGACCGAGTTTGGGAAACGCTGGAATAGGGACATGTACAAACATGCATTGCATCATAGTGTGTGTATAACTTGCGCTAATCGTGACAGTTTGCAAGATCTCCACCTCAGAGCACTTCTCCTCTGAGGGGATGGGCTCAGACTCAGGGGCTTGGTTAGGAAGTCTGACAGTCCTTTCATCTTAATCTAGAATGTGTCTGTTTGGAGAAGTTAGCTATACATCAAACTACAAAAGCCCAGGTAAATATTTATTGAGCATTAATATAAATCACAGATGGCGATACACTTGTGGAGGGTTGCCAGCCAGGCAGACTGAAGATGAATCCAGCAACATGGTCTTAGAAGATCTTTGACCTCAGACCCAGAGAGAGCTCTAGTTATATTTGGCTGCCCACCTGGAGTGTCCAGTACAGGGTGTACAGAGCTGCTTGCAGATTGGCCTCTTAGCTGATCAGAGCTTTAAAATCAGCAGGCGATCCAGACCAGCCCTTGTAATTAGCAGATGAGCTGCACTTCAATGATTAAACCAGGAGGAACAGGTGAGTGAGTGCATGTCGTGTTCCACTCAGATTGCAATGGAAGCCATCATTGTGTGTGTTAAACGCAGCTCTCTGTACAGTTAAAGCAAGCTCAGTTTTATTAATTGTACACAGACCACAACATAAATCCGTACTATACCTCATGCTTTCACACACATCATGTCACAACCGGATGTACTTTGTGATATAAGCAGCCTTTTGTTTACTTGATGGCATGCTTCATTGACGTAGGAACATTTTGACAAAGCCAGCCCAGCCGGCAGCCATTGGTTTTCCAAAGAGCAGCACATTTGGGTTTAACCACAGGCAGCCAAACTGAGCCGTCATCTTCCACTTAGACAGAACCACAGAATGCCCGTGGTCTGGGCCTGAGTCTGGGCTATGGCTGCTCTCACTCAGCCCACTAGCTGGGCCCTGGCTAAAGGCTTCCTCTTCCCCACACAGCCCCACTGTGGGCAGGCCACCCCTTGACCAGCTAACACAGAGCAAAACGCCCTGAGAGCCGATTTAGCTAGACCACTGAAATAAAAGAGAAAACTAGTGTGTTTTGGTAGGTGATAATCAAACTGATTTTAGGCGAGAGAGAAGGGGGAGAGAGAGAGAATGAAAGAGAAACTGATTCAAAGTCCCCAAAAAATGACAGAAAAAAAAAGAGGAGAGACTGAGGTAATAAAATAGAAAACAAGTGTTTAGTGGGTGAGCATCTATTTCCAGTCAGCTAGTGAAAGGGATCAGTGTTGAACCTAAAGAGGTGGGTCCTGCCAGGCCGAGAGGTAGGTCTGCTTTTTGGGTGGGTGACTTGTGTCCCAAATGGCATTATATTCCTTATAGTGCACTACTTGGACCAGGCCCATAGAGCTCTGGTCAAAAGTAGTGCACTATGTAGGATGCAGACATGCGGCTGTTTGAACAGGCCACAACACTAATAATGAAACCATTTAGAACAGCTGGCTGGGCAGAAAGAAAGAACACTAAAAGCAGGTTTAACTTTCACTTATTTTTCCACAGGTATCATCTTATCAGTTCATCTACGTACATCCTCAGTTTACAGAAAATACTGCCAACTTTGATTTAAAAAAGACTACATTCACAAGCAGGAAATGGATACTTTCGACAACCATTCTTGACCCTGAAAAATTGCATACTTTTCAAAACCGATGGGTTCTCTTCTGAAGCAAGTTTTGAAAACAAAGATGATATGTCACATGTGTGAACTGATCTGTGTGTGTGTGTGTGTGCTCTAGCCACAGAACAGTTTAACTACTAACTTCAGGGAAAACGATGAGGGAAAAATTGCACGGTTCGATTTATATTTATTTCCAGGCAGTAAATCTACAGAGTTGTCGGTTGACGAGAGTCACTCAATCGTCAGCGCTGGAATGCACACAGATTTTTTTAATAGGGCAGCGTGACAACACGTCTGTCACCCCCTGGAGGATTCTTTACTGTGTGTGAAACGTTGACCTCCTTCCTCATCCATTAACCCTGCTAGAACCATACATTAAAACCAGTAGATGGTGATAGCACTGACGTCATTCACGTATTCCTATGGAAAACTCCCAATGTCGCATGAAGCCAGAAGTACTTGAATTTGAAGAGTGCCAAATTGCTGAATGGGGCTGAATGGCACCAACAACAAAAATTGATAAGGATCATGGTCAATGTAGTCATTCTCATCCTGCCTGAGAGTATCAACCGGGAGACTCCCGACCCGTGATTGGTCTGTGTCAGCACTGTGTTACAAGAACGTAGTATTCAGAATGGTTTTCTATTTAATAAAATATCTTGATTTGTAGCCACATTTTTAATAATTCACAGTGGGGATCAAACTTCATCATAAACTAATTTGAGCCCAAAATCACAGTCACCAACAAAAATCGTTCTGGCGATCGTAATTTACATAGGCTTTCAAGGGCAGACCAGGGCTTTTGGCAATAATAGGTTGCTATGCACCAGACCAGACACTGGGGGTAAAACCACAGCTGTTCATTCCAGCTCAGTGTGTGTGTAGTGCTGCCTTTTACTGCCCTACCCTTACATTTACAGGAATCGATCAGAATGCACATTAAACTCCTTTCTCTTTACTTGACCTCTAACCCCCTATTCATAGCCTTCACCCCGGTCCTTTAAGCACCATCAGAATAAGACTTTCTCCCTTTTTCCTCTCTCCTTTCTCGGTCATACTCCCTTTCCCTCCCTCATCTCTTGGCTGTCTTGTTGAAGCCAAAACTCAACTGGTTACAGATAGTTGAAGTCGGAAGTTTACATACACCTTAGCCAAATACATTTAAACTCAGTTTTTCACAATTCCTGACATTTAGTCCTAGTAATTTCAGCTTTTATTTCTTTCATCAAATTCCCAGTGGGTTAGAAGTTTACATACACTCAATTAGTATTTGGTAGCATTGCCTTTAAATTGTTTAACTTGGGTCAAACGTTTCAGGTAGCCTTCACAAGTTTCCCACAATAAGTTGGGTGAATTATGGCCCATTCCTCGTGACAGAGCTGGTGTAACTGAGTCAGGTTTGTAGGCCTCCTTGCTCGCACACGCCTTTTCAGTTCTGCCCACAAATTTTGTATAGGACAGAGGTCAGGGCTTTGTGATGGCCACTCCAATACCTTGACCTTGTTGTCCTTAAGCCATTTTGATACAACTTGAGGTATGCTTGGGGTCATTGTCCATTTGGAAGACCCATTTGCAACCAAGCTTTAACTTCCTGACTGATGTCTTGAGATGTTGATTCAATATATCCACATCATTTTCCTACCTCATGATGCCATCTATTTTGTGAAGTGCGCCAGTCCCTCCTGCAGCAAAGCATCCCCACAACATGATGCTGCCACCCCTGTGCTTCATGGTTGGGATGGTGTTCTTCTGCTTGCAAGCCTCCCCATTTTTCCTCCAAACATAACGATGGTCATTATGGCCAAACAGTTCTATTTGTGTTTCATCAGACCAGAGGACATTTCTCCAAAAAGTACGATCTTTGTCCCCATGTGCAGTTGCAAACCGTAGCATGGCTTTTTTATGGCGGTTTTGGAGCAGTGGCTTCCTCCTTGCTGAGCGGCCTTTCAGGTTATGTCGATATAGGACTTGTGTTACTGTGGATATAGATACTTTTGTACCCGTTTCCTCCAGCATCTTCACAAGGTCCTTCGCTGTTGTTCTGGGATTGATTTGCACTTTTCGCACCAAAGTACATTCATCTCTAGGAGACAGAACGCCTCTCCTTCCTGAGCGGTATGACGGCTGCGTGGTGCCATGGTGTTTATACATGCATACTATTGTTTGTACAGATGAATGTGGTACCTCCAGGCGTTTGGAAATTGTTCCCAAGGATGAACCAGACTTGTGGAGGTCTACAATTTTTTTTTCTGAGGTCTTGGCTGATTTTCCTATGATGTCAAGCAAAGAGGCACTGGGTTTGAAGGTAGGCCTTGAAATACATCCACAGGTATGACTCAAATGATGTCAATTAGCCTATCAGAAGCTTCTAAAGCCATGACATAATTTTCTGGAATTTTCCAAGCTGTTTAAAGGCACAGTCAACTTAGTGTACTTCTGACCCACTTGAATTGTGATACAGTGAATTATAAGTGAAATAATCTGTCTAAACAATTGTTGGGGAAATTATTTGTGTCATGCACAAAGTAGATGTCCTAATCGACTTGCCAAAACTATTGTTTGTTAACAAGAAATTTGTGAAGTGGTTGTAAAACGAGTTTTAATGACTCCAACCTAAGTGTATGTAAACTTCGAGTTCAACTGTATCTTCTCAGGCTCCATCATAGCAATGATGATTGACAGTGGCATAAATTATTATTATTATTTTTAAATGCTTTCATTCATGCTATTCAACCGACTGTACCCTTTATAGTGTCATGAATGGCAAAAGCTAGTGTGAGACATTGAATGAACAAAAACAACTGACATGGACCACTCCCTGCTTGGCATGAGTTAGATGGTACTAAACAGTGTAACGGTAGGAGGAGAGGGATCTTCCGTGTGTGTGTGTGTGTGTGTGTGTGTGTGTCTAACCACAATGACCTCACAGACAGACAGGGAAGAGGAACAACACTGACCGTTTCGCCACACTCCTCTCCACTACGGTTGGTTTGCTCAGCTGTGTTTCACAGGGACATAGGGCTGACAGACTAAGCACGCTAAGCGCTAGCCTCGTCCCATACCCTCTCCATCTGTTCTTAACTAACCGACAGACGCCTACCCTAGCCAGGTCCAGATTTGTTCAGCCAACTCCTTTGGTCAGTGGCAATGAGCACTGGAGTTGGCTGAACAGGACAAATACATCTGGGACCAGGCTAGTGCCATCCCTCCAATAACATAATATACCATAACATAACCCTTATCAGGCTCTAGTCATTCATCCCTCCTCCTCCTCTAGGATAAACAAGCATAGAGTTCCCACTAATTACTCTTTCCTCCTTGGATCCTGACCCTGCCAAGTTTATCACCAAACCTCTGGCATAATGCTCACTATTGGAGCCAAAGGAAGCAGAGAAAACACAGATACACTCTAATCTCGTTTAAACTTTAATAAGTGCTTAAGGGTGTGTAATGCGCAGGTAAACACATTGGTGGGTGCTGGGTGAAAACAGAGCAGACTGCTGTCTGGGCTTAGTGGAGATTTAGACTAGTGTTGAGATGGAACAATTCAAGAGAAATGCTGGAGCTTCTGTGGGTGAAAGCTAGCTACATGGAATGCCACACACCCAGGCAGAGGCCGTTTCTATTGGCAGGGAATCATAGAAACGGGATCACTTTCATGCAACTTCAAAAGGGAGGTACAATACAATGTGGGCATCGTTCTTGGAGGGATATTTCTGTGAAGTCTGAAAACGAGATAGCACTCCTGCTGCACACCTACTGTAACCTGATGCTGAAGGCCCAGGAGAGGAAGCAGGTCCAACTAAATGGCTAACCATTGATCAGTTGATGATGTCATCATAAGACAGTAAACCACAAGTCTGGCACCTTCAGTACTACTTCTTGTTAGTACTATGACTACTTCCTCTTCTTCAACTGGCATGGCGGCAAGTAGTGGTAGTAGTGACACTCAGACAGATCAGATCCTCCCGCTCCCTTCTCTTTCTCCCGCTCTCTCCTTGTCAGTCTCCCTCCGTTCCTCCCTCAACCTTCAAATCCAGAACCCTTAGTAAGGACTGGGACTTTTACTGCCAGTGCTGCCCCAACAAACAAATACACAAACAACCTGGGTAGTCAACCCAGGAGCAGAGGAGAGATTGACTGCATCACTTCTTGTGTTACAAATTCCAAATTGTCTATTCAATCAGCTAACATAAGGCATACAATAAGTCAATGTGATGCAAAGTATTATATAGAGGAATGATTGAACGGAACTACCTGCCTTCTCAAATCCCTCAAGCAAACAGCAACATTTGATTTCAGAAAACAAATAAACCAGCACCTCACAAAACAACGCCTCTCCTTACTGACCAAAAAACTATTTAAAAATAAACATCTATCCACTCCTCTTCCTCCCAAGAACATCTGGTGTTTGGGTTAAAGATAAGATGTGCCATTGGCACTGTGAACTCAAACAGGCTGTAAGAGAAACAGTGGCGAGATAGGAACAGATTTAGGTCTCTCCATGTCTTTTTCTCCACATGACATTAGCTAGGCTTTAGCTGGAGGAAACTGATGTATGGGACTGTGTTCATTTTGTGAATGGCTCCACCCCAGTGTAACTCTGTTCAGCACCACTAACTTATACTTTAACCAACTATATCTGGAGGTGACTAAAATGTTATGTAAAGTCAAGGCCTTCACGGTTGCTGAGGCAACATACAGTACATATGGGATTGGGTAAACGGCTCCAATCTGGTGTGACTTAATTTTTTTTAAAAGAACAATTCCACCAAGATTACCACAAGATAACCACTATGACCCACTGGGTGGTATTTATCATCTTAAGATTAACTAAATAGTATCTATGTCCCGGCTTTTGTGTAATGTTACTAAGCATGGACAGTTGAGACTTAAGTATATGAAAGTGTGTATTGTTTTCAATTTAGGGAAAGGGGAATATCTAGTCAGTTGTACAACAATGCATTCAACTGAAAATGTGTCTCCTGCATTTAACCCAACCCCTCTGAATCAGAGGGAATTAATCGACATCCACATCTTCGGCGACCGGGGAAAAGTGAGTTAACTGCCTTGCTCAGGGGCAGAACGACAGATTTGTACCATGTCAACTTGGGGATTCGATCCAGCAACCTTGATGTTACTGGCCCAACGCTCTAACCTGTCCATGAGTTGTCATTGTCTATAATGTTCTGTATAATTTCATGTTTTGTGTTGACCGCAGGAGGATAACGGCTTCGTTAGCGGCAGCTAATGGGGATCCTAACAAAATACTAAAAGTGACTCACCAGCAGACTGAGGATTGCACAGCTATGAAGCAACAGGCTTGCAGAAGTACAGTACATCATCCTGGCAGGCCCTAAAACCTGGCACGACTCAACCACTTTACTAACTTCGGGCCCTCTACAGGCACACCAGGACAAGCCCAATGACATCATGACCATCACTACAGCACTATCAACGCATGCATCCTCACCTACCTTAGCCTGGGGGCGAGTCATTCCTGCGCTCTTTGCAACTCCTTATGGGATTGTTGGCATGACTGAAAGGCTGACACCCAGGTTATTGCTCCCTGGCATGTACACAACATTACAAACGCTCATCCAATGACAAATCATACTCCTATTGAGAACCCTTCAAGCCAGGTAGAATATGGGACTAATAATGATCTGTCATCGGATAGGTGTGGTGTCATAATATTATGAGGAACTATTTGTTTGTGTGTGCATATACACGCGTGTCTTCAGAGGCATGTTGGCCAGCTCTGATAAAAGAGACCCATGTTTTATCACCCGTTCAATCACAGGAAAGTCTGTTTGGAGCGCCCCTCTGTGCTGTGATGCACGTGCATAGCCAATCCAATGGTGTTCACACACACACTGCAGGCTGTTTATGGCTTTCAACACCAGGAATTGGCCTGGAGGCCATACTTGACATTAAATGAGATCCAACGACAGACAGAGCTTGTGTGTGTGTGTGTGTGTGAGTTAGGGAACTCATTCAGGCAGCAGCAAGACGAATAGAATAAACCAAAAGGATGGGACATTTTTGGGAAGCCTCTTAACTATACATTAGGCTCATTAAAACAGATAGCCAGCTCTCTCAGCAAAACTGACATTTACAAATAGGTGTATGCAGTAGTGTAGACATGTTGCAAATCAACTATGTGATGTTTTACAGACACTTGTTTCACAGACGTTTGAATATTCCATATACAGAAACATGGCAGTGTCAGTGATAAAACTGGACGGGAGACGACAAGTATTTCTCAACGTGTGGGCAAATAGAGTAGGAGGGACCATCTATAAAATCACTAATACCATTCATATCCCACTGTCAATACCACTACCACTATACCAGTAGAAAAACCCTGGTTTGGACCAGTGTAGGTGAATCCATAATCCTACACAAAAATATTAAATCTCTCAACCATTTCACTGCTTCAATGAAAAATGGCATTGTGAGTGCGTGTGTGGTCTGGTTGGTTGTAAACTGATTTCCCAGATCTCTTGTTTAAAAAATGACTTGTGTCATGCACAAAGTAGATGTGCTAACCGACTTGCCAACACTATAGTTTGTTAACAAGAAATTTGTGGAGTGTTTGAAAAACGAGTTAAGGATTCCAACCTAAGTGTATGTAAACTTCCGACTTCAACTGTATATATAAAACTGTTTGGTTTCTTTGACATTGAGGCTGAGCTACAACCTAAAAAAATAGACTTTGCTTGGGAAGTTAAGCTATTCACTTTCTGTACAATAGAAGATGTTTAAACCCAGACAGCTTTAAGAGAAACACTTGTGACCATGACTCGTTGGGTTAAACCACAGAAGAATAGTAGCCAGCAGTTAAATCTTACATTTTTTCTGCGTTGGTAGGCCTACTTTGTCTGGGGTGGAAAGGTAGGCCTAACTTTTGAAAGTATCATGCTCAGTCAGATTCCTAATGACATCTCAGATTTAATTATTTGCAAACAGGGATAGTTTCGTTGCAAACAAGGCACACTAATTTGGCATTGGAGAAATATGGTCAGTCCCTTGATGGGAGACCAGATTCTGCTGGAAGTGGTGTTGGGGGGCCAGTAGGAGGCACCCTTTCCTCTGGTCTAAAACAAAATATCCCAATGCCCCAAGGCCGTGATTGGGGACATTGCCCTGTGTAGGGTGCCGTCTTTCGGATGGGACGTTAAACGGGTGTCCTGACTCTGAGGTCATTAAAGATCCCATGGCACTTGTCGTAAGAGTAGGGGTGTTAACCCTATTGACCTGGCTAAATTCCCAATCTGGCCTTCATACCATCATTGCCACCTAATCATTCCCAGTTTACAATTGGCTTATTCATCCCCTTCCTCTCCCCTGTAACTATTCCCCAGGTCCTTGCTGTAAATGAAAATGATGTTCCCAGTCAACTTACCGTGTGAAATAAGACAGACCCATCTTTGTTCATTCTAGGCCTGTAATTCCAGTAATGTGTGTGGTATTAAAAAAAGATTCTGCTAATATGTAAAATGACATAGAATTGCATGAAATGTTTTTAAAAAGGCAATTTCTAGGAGAGCAGGTATGAAGTGGAGGGAGGGCCAGGGCTGTGACATTAACGACCCAAAACAACACAGAAAGGGCTGGGTGGGAGCTGGCTGGGGCACATCAGATAATTTACCAGAGAAGAGCAGGCCATGTGTGTCCAAAAGAGGAACTTATGGGTAAGTCAGACAGGATGGAGACACGTTACCTAGCTACCACCCTGCACTTAAAGCAACAGAAAGGGGAAACAGTTTTTTTAATGTGGCGAGTGAGCTGAAATATTTATCCTTTGGGAAAAGATCAGTCATTTCCATTTAGAGGCGGGAGAGACGGTATCTACTAATCTGTTACAAAAGGGACAGAAGTATGTTTTCTCCTAGAGAGAAACACAAGTGGGGTGTTGAGAATGAGTTGAAGCTATGGTGCAACATATAATGAATAGTTTATTCCTTGCGTTTCTATCTGCTCCCATTCAAATATACCATGAATAAATCAAATAGATGGGGCATCTTAGTGTTTACCTGTACAGTCTTCTTGATTCTGTGGGAGGGACCAGGGTATTCAGGAGAATACAAGTCTGTCAGGAAGAGGGAATTGATCAGTGTAGACTTCCCCAAACCAGATTCACCTAGAGAAAGGGGGGGGGGGGGGGGGGGGGGGCAAAGAGAGAGGTAGAAAGATTACATTTCACACCGTTTTTCTAATCCTTGTTCACACCAGACCGAGTGGCAACATGACAATCTCGAGATGCCCTCCCAATTTTTAGAATTCTTTAAATGTTTCACATTAAAAAATTTTTTAACAGGAAATAAAACCACTTGAGCTGCCTCAACTGATGTAACAAGCATTAAGTCAAGTCAACTTTTATTATTAGTCATATGTGAAGGATACACATGGTATACACCATCCAACAAAATGCTTACTTGCAGATTCCTTCTTGATGCAACAAGAAATAAAAGATAATACAAACAAAGTAAATGGCACAGTAGAATAGAATAAACATTTTATCATAAGTATTATACAGGAAGGCACGATTTATAGTCAATATTTACACTTGTAAATTGTGCCGTGTTTAAATGTAATATGCGATGGAGAGAAGGAGAGAGACAGGCGAGGGAGGGAGGGTGGGCTGAATATCTTTCCCCCCAGTCAAATTATTTTCCTGTCTGCATTTCAGGAATCTAAATCAGAGATTATTCTGATGAGGGAAGCCTAGGGATGGCAAAGTCATCATACTGTTACAGTGACTAAGTCTAACCACAAACTATTTAGGGAATTTGTCTTGGATACAATAACAGTTCAACTTAATTTTGTGTCTCCCTTTCCAACATGCTGTATATTGAGACTATATCCAACCCTTTTCCATGATTTTAATTGACTTAGTGTATTTCAATGAACATTCCCAAATATTTGTTCCATAGTACTCTCATTCAATAATATGCTCTGGAATTTGTATATGGGCTACATTTTCCTTCAACGTCTGTCAGATTTTCAGAGAACAATCCCAGGTGCCTCCTTATGTCTGGGTAACCCAACGCCTTTAACAGTATACATAGCAACGGTTGGCATGGGGACGGGGGCAATGAGAGCGGCTGAACAATGGGAGCTGTGTGATGAAGGGGGCGGGTCTGGAGTCACATGCTGGGCTGGCACAGGACCGCATCACACTGCTGCTGCGTGCACCAACCGTACTGCCCCTGCCCCGCGTTTTTCCTGACCTTTAGAAGAGTGGTTAGGCCCAGCCTCCAACAACTCACTACTGCCAATTAACCAGCCAATGAACACTTGTGTGCAGGGAAAGAGAGTGAGAGCGAGAAAGAGGCAGAGATGGAGAGAGCAAGAGAGACACCATACAAAGGAGAGCACTCTTTCGCTCTCCATCCCTCAAAGAAGCTCTCTCTACACACTCTTTCACATGGTAAATGTGTCCTGCAAGGGCTACAGCCACACTGACCTCACAATAACGGAAATGTTCTAGAGGTTGGGCTGTTGAGGAACAACGTGGATAATTCTTCAGGACGGAAGTCAGGATTTAGGGCCTACTCCCCTCACCGAGAGCTGGCTGGAGAATGATGGAAGGTGGGGAGGGGACGTGTTGCGGTCTTGTGAAAACAGCTGGCTGAAATACGCCGGTCTTGAAAATGTCAGCTTGCATTAGGGAAACCATAAGCTGACAGAATGGCAGACCCAAGCGGATTCAGCCTTCAGTGTCTGTGAAGCTGGTCCAATACAGATTCAGATTCAGCAGCATTGATGGGCAGAGAGAAAGGAAGCTTAGCTCTATGGCCACATAGAAGACAGGAGCTAGAACACTACACATCTCTCTGGGTGGGAGGATGGAGTGAGGGATAGAGAGAAAGAAGGGAACGGGAGGGATGGAGCAAAGAGGGGGATGGCGGGATACCAGAAAGCAAGTCGTCTATTCAGACTTCAGAGCTGGGTCTGCTTGTTTTCTGAGGAGAGAGAGGGAGAGAGTGATAGATGAAGAAAGGATGGGAAAGAGGGTGAGGGGGGATATCAAAGCTGATATAAGCTATTCAGAGCTTGAGTTGCAGAATTTGTTTGCAGAGTAGGCCTCAGAGAAAGGCCTCTTAAATCCCTATGGCCATGGAAATGAGAATTGGGATTTCCCTACACTGGGCTATAGCTGGGGCCTGGGAAGGGATCTCCCTGCACTAGGATGGGATCCTCCGCAGTGGTGACAGGGAAAACCGGAGAGCAGTTAGCATGGATGCTACTGTTTTAGCCTAACCCCCCAACGCAAAATGTGTCATCGTTTGAAAACCAGTCAATTGATTATCTATCTACAAAGGGCAATGGAAGACTTAGCCTTGAAGCACTGCAGTTTTTGTAACGATGTGACAGATCTGACACATTAACAGTATTAGGTGAATCCTCTGATTGTACAGCTAGATCTGGATGCTATGCTGGTTTATGTGACCTGGACCTAGAAATTAGCATTCAAGTGCCACCAGACCAGAGCATGACCCTCTCAGTGCAGCCCTGCCTGGCGCGTCCCCGCCAGTGGCACTCCTTGGTCAGCAACCAACCCAGCCAGCAGTATACTTCCTTTAAAGGAAATTTCCAGCAGCTGTGTCAACCATGGAGGCTTATTCAGAGGAACTTCACCCTGCTCTGCGTGCATGGAGAGAGGAGCTTCCTGGGGCGGGGGAAGCAGGAAAAGTGTGGATTGCAGAGGGGGAGGGGAGACAGTTTGTTAGTTCATTTGACGGCGCTGCCTTCTACTGCATTGACACGGGACAGAAAATACACTGACTGCTGAAATTAAAAGTGCTTCTGATACTGGCTGAGGTAACCCTGCTTTCACTGTATTTAACATTCAGGTAAAGTATGTCTCAGATGATAGCGCGTGTGTGTGTTGAAAAATTGGATTTTCCCTTCAAATAGGGAACAGGAAAAAAGACGATAAAACTTTATAAGTCTGGCTAGCACGTGACAATACTCTTTAAATATCTTCTGGCAAACCCATCAATTTCCTTTAACGAGCCAGTGTGCAAGTCAAATCCTACTTGTTAGTCGGGGACATAGTTTCCAGAGAAGATAAATACTTAAATGCATTAAAAAGTGTGTCAACGAAGGGCAACCACAATGAGCTGAACTACGGCTGCCTGCGGTGCAGTAGCCATTCTGGCCAAGATCAAGGTCAAACATGGTAAATCATTAGCAAATATTGACTTTTTCCGATGGATGCAAACATCTGACTGCTGTGGCCCACTTTCACTGACTTGGGCTGCTGACAATCAGTTCTGACCAAGAGAGTCTAAAGCCTGTCGCATGCTTGCTTTCCAGTCGAAACAGTTCACACATATGACAATTGTGTGACGTTTTTGTTCATTTTAGTGTTCGGCAGTTTTGGGGGGGGCTGTTCGTGCACACAACTTTTTCACTTGAGGCAAGTCGAAGTTCAGTAGCCGAAATCTATGCCTCTGTTGGTGATTGGTCAACAGTACTACTCCTAGGAGTAGGAACTATGGATGGGATTCTTCAATGAAATGCTTGTTGTCATTCAACGAGATACTGGTTTTCATGCGCCTTTTTCCCCCCACTTGAGAAATACTGCAACAAACATCTCTGATGTAAAATTGCTCAACTAAGACCCCCCCTAAAAAAGTCCAAATTTAATTACAGATACTCTTTTCTCCCAAATTTCGTTATGTCCAAGTGGTAGTTAGTCTTGTCTCATTACTGCAACTCCCATATGGACTTCGGAGAGGCGAAGGTCAAGAACCATGCCTCCTACGAAACACGACCCTGCCAAGCCGCACTGCTTCTTGACACACTGCTCGCTTAACCTGGAAGCCAGCCGCACCAATGTGTCGGCGGAAACACTGTCCAGCTGGCGACCGAAGTCAGCTTGCAGGCACCACAAGGAGTCGCTAGAGTGTAATGGGACGAGGAAATCCCGGCCGGCCAAACCCTCCCCTAAACCCAGACGACACCGGGCCAATTGTGCGCCACCACTTGGGAGGCCTAATTACAGATTTCTTGATTTATCTTTGATTCATTTTCAATATTTTGAGGAAGTGTATACTGGCTGTTGTTCAAAAAGGCTTTACAGCGAAAGCACCACAAACGATTATGTTAGGTCACCACCAAGTCACAGAAAAACACAGCCATTTTTCCAGCCAAAGAGAGGAGTCACAAAAAGCATAAATATAGATACAATTAATCACTACCCTTTGATGATCATCAGATGACCCTCATAGGACTTCATGTTACACAATGCATGTATGTTTTGTTCGGTAAAGTTCATATTTATATCCAAAAATCTTAGTTTACATTGGCGTGTTATGTGCAGTAGTTCTTAAATATGAGGTGATTTTGCAGAGAGCCACATCAATTTACATTGATAAAAGATAAAACTATTATACATGGAACTTCTCCTTAATGCAACCGCTGTGTCAGATTTCAAAAAAACTTTACGGAAAAAGCATACCATGCAATAATCTGAGTACGGCACTCAGAGACCAAAACCGCCAAAGAGATATCCGCCATGTTGTGGAGTCAACATTAGTCAGAAATAGCATTATAAATATTACCTTACCTTTGATGATCTTCATCAGAATGCACTCCCAGGAATCCCAGTTCCACAATAAATGTTTGATTTGTTCGATAAAGTTCATAATTTATGTCCAAATACCTCCTTTTGTTAGGGCGTTTGGTAAAGAAATCCAAATGCACGTTCAAGTCCAGCCGAAAGGTCAGACGAAAAGTCCAAAAAGTTATATTACAGGTCGTAGAAACATGTCAAACGAAGTATAGAATCAATCTTTAGGATGTTTTTATCATAAATATTCAATAATGTTCCAACCGGAGAATTCCTTTGTCTGTAGAAAAGCAATGGAACGCAAGCTAACTTTCACATGACCGCGCGTCACGAGCTTGTGGCAATCTGCCAGACACCTGGCTCAATCCCCTCTCATTCGGGCCCCCTTCACAGTAGAAGCATCAAACAAGGTTCTAAAGACTGTTGACATCTAGTGGAAGCCTTAGGAAGTGCAAAATGACCCCACAGACACTATGTCGGAATGGCAATGAGTTGAAAAACTACAAACCTCAGATTTCCCACTTCCTGGTTGGATTTTTCTAAGGTTTTCACCTGCCATAGGAGTTCTGTTATACTCATGACATCATTTAAACAGTTTTAGAAAATTCAGAGTGTTTTCTATCCAAATATACTAATTATATACATATTCTAGCTTTTATGGCTGAGTAGCAGGCCGTTGACTCTGGGCACCTTATTCATCCAAGCTACTCAATACTGCCCCCCAGTCACCAAGAAGTTAAAGAAGTATGCGAGACGTTAAACCTAGTATACGGGCACCTTTAAAATACTTTGGCACACTTCACATTGCAACCAGGGACATTACATGAGTTCTCTGGTAATTAAGAAAACACACAGAGCGAAGCAGCAGAGTAAACAACATGCACTACTATCAGACAATGCATCTCCTACAGCATGACATGAGCTCAGCTTCAATTACCCTGCCATTGTAATTACATGCTCAAGACAAAATTGAACCTATAACTGTCTTTTTCCTGCGAGCGCAGCAGAGGGGAAATTCCAGGGAGAGACCACTTGAATGCTTCTCAACTCTACTCAGACTGACAGCAGTGAGTCTGGAATAACAGGCAGGCATTCCCCCTTTTCTCCTCCTCCCTCATTATTTATCTTGCTCCCACTCTCCTGGCCCCGGGGCAGGTGGGCATGAGTTGACTCAACAGCCCGCAGCCAACCACAAGGCCAGGGGACAGAAAATGACCTCACTAGGGTGTTCACAGCCATTTCCTGTACAACCAAGTTTGGTACAGTGCCTTCAGAAAGTATTCATACCCCTTGACTTATTCCACATTTTGTGGTGTTACAGCCCAAATTCAAAATGGATGACATTGCTTTTCTTTTGTTCTACCCACCTACACACAAAACCCCATAATGACAACATGAAAACATGTTTTTAGAAATGTGTGCAAATTTATTGAAAATGAAATACAGAAATCTTATTCACACCCCTCAGTGAATAAATGTTAGAATCACCTTTGGCAACAATTACAGCTGTGAGTCTTACAGGGTAAGTCTAAGAGCTTTACACACCTGGATTGTAAAATATTTGCACATTATTCCATTTTCAAGTTCTGTCAAGTTGATTGTTGATCATTGCTAAAGACAGCCATTTTCAAGTCAAGCCATTGATTGTCAAGGCGATTTCAGTCAAAACTGTACAACATTCAATGTCGTCTTGGTAAGCAACTCCAGTGTATATTTGCCCTTGTGTTTTAGGTTATTGTCCAGCTGAAAGGTGAATTTGTCTCCCAGTGTCTGTTGGAAAGCAGAAAACCAGGTTTTCCTCAGATTTTGCCTGTGTTTACCTCTATTCTGTTTCTTTTTATCCTTAAAAAAAAAAAGTCCTTGCCGATGACCAACACACCCATAACATGATGCAGCCACCACCATGCTTGAAAATATGAAGTGTTACTCAGTGATGTGTAGTGTTTGCCCTAAGCATAAAGCTTTCTATTCAGGACATAAGGTTCATAAGGCATCCTTCTATTCACTCTGTCATTTAGTTCTCTTTTCCAAATGTTTTGCAGTTTTACTTCAGTGCCTTATTGCAAACAGGCATCCTTTTTTGGACTGTCAATTAGGAGGTTAGTATTGTGGAGTAACTACAATGTTTTTGATTCATAAATCAGTTTTATCCCATCACAGCAACTCTGTTTTAAAGTCACCACTGGGTGTATTGATACACCATCCAAGTGTAATTAATAACTGCACCATGCTCAAAGGGATATTCAGTGTCTTTTTTCTTTCTTTTTCCCCCTCTTCCAAATAGGTGCCATTCTTTGTGAGGCATTGAAAAACCTCCCTGGTCTTTGTGGTAAAATGTGTTTGAAATTCACTGCTCTACTGAGAGACCTTACAGACAATTGAATATGTGGGATACAGAGATGAGGTAGTCATTCATACAGTTGAAGTCGGAAGTTTACATACACTTAGGTTGGAGTCAATAAAACTTTTTTCAACCACTCCACAAATTTCTTGTTAACAAACTATAGTTTTGGCAAGTCGGTTAGGACATCTACTTTGTGCATGACAAGTAATTTTCCCAACAATTGTTAACATAATTAATATAATTCACTGTATCACAATTACAGTGGGTCAGAAGTTTACATAAGCTAAATTGACTGTGCCTTTTAAACAGCTTGGATAATTCCAGAAAATGATGTCATGGCTCTAGAAGTTTCAGATAAATTATGTAAATTAGCCTGAGTCAATAGGAGGTGTATCTGTGGATTTAATTCAAGGCCTACCTTCAAACTCAGTGCCTCTTCACTTGACATCATGGGAAAATCAAAAGAATTTAGCAAATATCTCAGAAAAATTGTAGACCTCCACAAGATGCTGGAAGAAACAGGTACAAAAGTATCTATATCCACAGAAAAACCGAGTCCTATATCAACATAACCTGAAAGGCCTCTCAGCAAGGAAGAAGCTACTGCTCCAAAACTGCTCCAAAACCGTGAAGCACGGGGGTGGCAGCATCATGTTGTGGGGGTGCTTTGCTGCAGGAGGGGCTGGTGCACTTCACAAAATAGATGGCATCATGAGGGAGGGAAATTATATGGATATATTGAAGCAACATCAAGACATCAGTTAAAGCTTGGTCGCAAATGGGTCTTCCAAATGGACAATGACCCCAAGCATACTTCCAAAGTTGTGGCAGAATGGCTTAAGAACAACAAAGTCAAGGTATTGGAGTGGCCATCACAAAGCACTGACCTCAATCCTATACAAAATTTGTGGGCAGAGCTGAAAAAGCATGTGCGAGAAAGGAGGCCTACAAACCTGACTCAGTTACACCAGCTCTGTCAGGAGGAATGGGACAAAATTCATCCAACTTATTGTGGGAAGCTTGTGAAAGGCTCCCTGAAACATTTGACCCAAGTTAAACTATTTAAAGGCAATGCTACCAAATACTAATTGAGTGTATGTAAACTTCTGACCTACTGGGAATGTGAAATAAATCACTCTCCACTATTATTCTGACATTTCACATTCTTAAAATAGAGTGGTGAGCCTAACTGACCTAAGACAGGGAATTCTTACTAAATGTCTAAGGACTAAATGTCAGGAATTGTGAAAAACTGAGTTTAAATGTATTTGGCTAAGATGTATGTAAACTTCCAACTTCAATTGTACATGCAACTTATGTGACTTGTGCAGCAACTTTTTGCTATAACAACAGGGTTGAATACGTTTTGACAAGACATTTCAGCATTTTTCATTACATTTGTAAACATTACTAAAAGCATAATTGACACACAATCTCAATTTAATCCATTTAAAATTCAGGCTGTAGCAACAAAATGTGGAAAAAGTCAAGTGTTGTGAATACTTTCTGAAGGCACTGTACCTCTAGGCAGGACTTATGGAACAGAGAGGACGGAGTGGAGAATGGCAGGGATGTAACGGTGCCTACACCCTGTGTCTCTTTCCCTCTATCCCTCGCTCTCTTCAGATGTTCAGGCTCCAACTCTGGCTGCATGAATGGAATTACAGGAAACCTTCCACCCACAATCCAAAAGGCACATTATACACACACCTCAAACACCACACACCGACACAAATGTACAAACACATTCCACAGTATGGGTGAAATAAACCCTGCCTACCCTCCACTGCTCAAGCACATTTGTTTTAAATATGGTTTCTTCAAGTCCCGCTTTACATGCAAGACAAATTATCCCAACGCAACAGAAAGCATCGCTAATGCATTTTAACAGCCAGCTGCCAGCACTACGGCATGACAAGATTCCTGACTGTAAAATTGAACATAGACATGAACGTCTATGGCCATGTGTAGGCTATATTACATATCCACATACATTTCTTACACAGATGTGTCCGCATCTTTCGAACAGAGACGGCACCCTATTCCCCATACTAACCTACTTTTGATCAGCGCTCTATGGACCCTGGTCAAAAGTAGTGCACTACATAGGGATTACGGTGCCATTTGGGACACAGACGGAGCCTCTAACAGTCATTTTCATGCATACTTCACTGATCCATACAATAATATGCAAACAGCTTTTTACACAGCAGTAAAATCTCCATCTGTTTTCCCAGATGAATACCGGGTTCTTTTTTCTGTTCTTTTGGAGTCTTACTTGGAAAAGAGCGGGAGACGTAAAATAGGATGCAAAGATCTCTACTCACCCACAACCATGAGAGTGAACTCGAAGCCTCTCTTGACAGACTTTCTGTACACTTGGTTTGGGAGATTGGCAAAGCCCACATAACCTTCCAGAAGCTTCTGTTGCTGTAGACCAAAACATCAGTTAATGCTTTTCCCCAACTGTCCAGGCAGGTAACAAGGCTAAACAAAAGTCTGGTTACCAACACTGTTGACTTATTGCTTCAGTAGCTGGGATATCACCTGCCTATAAAAACTGATGACTTGACAGGTTCTCGAAACAGCAACATGGACAATTTGTTGAATAGAATTCAATCATTCATCAGATAATTAAATGTTTATGCCCAATCTAACATTCTTAAACTATACATAGACAAAAGTATGTGGACACCTTCAAATTAGTGGTTTTGGTTAATTCAGCCACACCCATTGCTGACAGGTGTATAAAATCAAGAACACAGCCATGCAATCTCCATAGACAAACATTGACAGTAGAATGGCCTTACTGAAGAGCTCAGAGACTTTCAACATGGCACCGTCATAGGATGACGCATTTCCAAAAGGCAGTGTCAAATTTCTACCCTGCTAGGGCTGCCATGGTCAACTATAAGTGCTGTTATTGTGAAATGGAAACGTCTAGAAGCAACAACGACTCAGCCTCGAAGTGGTAGCCCACACAAGCTCACAGAACGGGAACGCCGAGTGCTGACGGGAGTAGTGCGTAAAAATCATCTGTCCTCTACAGAGTTCCAAACTGCCTCTGGAAGCAACATCAAACCGTTCTTGTGCTGTCGGGAGCTTCATAAAATGTGTTTTCATGGCCGAGCAACCGTACACAAGCCTAAGATAACCATTCACAAAGCCAAGAGTCAGCTGGAATGGTGTAAAGCTCGCCGCCATTAGACTGGAGCAGTGGAAACACATTCTCTGGAATGATGAATCACGCGTCACCATCTGGCAGTCCGACAGACTAATCTGGGTTTGGCGGATGCCAGGAGAACACCACCTACCCCAATACATAGTGCCAACTGTAAAGTTTGGTGGAGGAGGAATAATGGTCTGGGACTGTTTTTCATGGTTCGGGCGGACATTTTTACATTTAAGTTATTTTGCAGACGTTCTTTTCCAGAGCGAGTGAGTGAAAATCTTTATGCTGCAGCATACAATGACAATCTAGATTCTGTGCTTCCAACTTTGTGGCAACAGTCTGGGGAAGGCCCTTTCCTGTTTCAGTATGACAATGCCCCTCGTGCACAAAGCGAGGTCGATACAGAAACGGTTTGTCGAGATCGGTGTGGAAGAACTTGACTGGCCTGCACAGAGCCCTGACCTCACTAATGTGCTTGTGGCTGAATGGAAGCAAGTCCCCGCAGCAATCTTCCAACATCTGGTGGAAAGCCTTCCCAGAAGGGTGAAGGCTGTTATAGCAGCAAAGGGGGACCAACTCCATATTAATGCCCATCATTTTGGAAAGAGATGTTTGACAAGCAGGTGTCCACATATACTTTTGTTCATGTTGTGTCTCTTAACATTGTCAAATAAGTAAATATTATAGCCTAAATGTACAGTGGTAATCGTTAGGTACTCAGTCACAATAATACTTACAGCTGGTTTGGAGAGTGTGCAGGTCAAGATGGTTGACAGTGAGGTGGTGGTGGATGAGAGGAGATGCAGAATGATTCACAGACCACGGTAGACAGGTGGAGCACCACACCATAAAAAAAAAAATTAAAAGTGAAATACAGTATATCAGTTAAGACAAATGAGTCCATCATCCATCTTGTGTCAGAATAACACATTCATGCCTGCGGATAAAAGCCCTGACGCACTCTCAGGTGTCAATCACACCTGATAGGTCTTGCTTCTATATTTTGCCTATAGCACTCAATCAGAACAGCAGATGTGTGGTGGTGGTACACATCATTTTGGTTTGCTTGGTTAATGCTAGTTCCTGCATCTCTTTCACCAAAAATGTAATTTCTATCAAATAACTAGGAGTATAACCATTCTTTTCCCACTCAGTTTCTTCATTCTATTTGAAGAGATGTTACCAATGTTTTATTGGGCTGGGTTATTTGTAGTCAAACCCACGCATAAACATCTCAGACAGACAGACACACATACACAGTACCGTTCATAAGTTTGGGGTCACTTAGAAAATGTCCTTGTCTTTGAAAGAAAAGCACATTTTTGTCCATTAAAATCACATCAAATTGATCAGAAATAGAGTGTAGACATTGTTAATGTTGTAAATTACTATTGTAGCTGGAAACGGCAGATGTTTTATGCCGTATTTACATAGGCGTACAGAGTCTCAACGTCAAAGGTGAAGAGGCGACTCCGGGATGCTGGCTTTCTAGGCAAGAGTTCTTCTCTCCAGTGTCTCTTCTTTTGCCCATCTTAAATATATTTTATTTTTATTGGCCAGTCTGAAATATGGCTTTTTCTTTGCAACTCTGACTAGCTGACACACTCCAGCCACATGAGATCTAGCATTGTCTTGCATTAGGAGGAACCCAGGGCCAACCGCACCAGCATATGGTCTCACAAGGGGTCTGAGGATCTCATCTCGGTACCTAATGACAGACAGGCTACCTCTGGCGAGCACATGGAGGGCTGTGCGGCCCCCCAAAGAAATGCCACCCCACACCATGACTGACACTCCGCCAAACCGGTCATGCTGGAGGATGTTGCAGGCAGCAGAACGTTCTCCACGGCGTCTCCAGACTGTCACGTCTGTCACATGTGCTCAGTGAAGAGCACAGGGCGCCAGTGGCGAATTTGCCAATCTTGGTGTTCTCTGGCAAATGCCAAACGTCCTGCACGGTGTTGGGCTGTAAGCACAACCCCCACCTGTGGACGTCGGGCCCTCATACCACCCTCATGGAGTCTGTTTCTGACCGTTTGAGCAGACACATGCACATTTGTGGCCTGCGGGAGGTCATTTTGTAGGGCTCTGGCAGTGCTCCTCCTGCTCCTCCTTGCACAAAGGCGGAGGTAGCGGTCCTGCTGCTGGGTTGTTGCCCTCCTCCACGTCTCCTGATGTACTGGCCTGTCTCCTGGTAGCGACTCCATGCTCTGGACACTACGCTGACAGACACAGCAAACCTACTTGCCACAGCTCGCATTGATGTGCCATCCTGGATGAGCTGAACTACCTGAGCCACTTGTGTGGGTTGTAGACTCCGTCTCATGCTACCACTAGAGTGAAAGCACCGCCAGCATTCAAAAGTGACCAAAACATCAGCCAGGAAGCATAGGAACTGGGAAGTGGCCTGTGGTCACCACCTGCAGAACCACTCCTTTATTGGGGGTGTCTTGCTAATTGCCTATAATTTCCACCTGTTGTCTATTCCATTTGCACAATAGCATGTGAAATTTATTGTCAATCAGTGTTGCTTCCTAAGTGGACAGTTTGATTTCACAGAAGTGTGATTGACTTGGAGTTACATTGTGTTGTTTAAGTGTTCCCTTTATTTTTTTGAGCAGTGTGTGTGTGTATATATATATATATATATATATATATATATATATATATATATATATATATATAAAAGAGCGAGAGAGAGCGAGAGCGAAATGATGATAGTAGTTGTAGTACTGATGTAATGGTGAAGATGATCGTTAGAAGTTAGTTATAGTTTTATTTTCCATATTTAGATTTGTATATTTATTACATTACATTCTACTATTGACTGTTACCATTTTATTGTTATTATTGTATTTAATTGTATTATTATCAACTACCATTTCATATTATTTGTTATTGTTTATCATTTTATTACAATGTATATTGTATACATTGTTGCTTTGGCAATATTGACAATGTTTTTCATGCCAATAAAGCAGCTTGAATTTGAGAGAGAGTAAAACACGGAGATGGATCACAATTCATGACGAAACAGGATTTTAGCCTCAGATTATTTTACAGCTCCCTGGCTGCCAGTAAAGTGACATGAAAGACCCTCGGTAACGGGTCTTTACCTAAATACGATAGCAGCCATTACTGAAGAGGAGTGTGGGCTCAGAAGCTTAAAAAATGTCTCAGTTAAGAGAAGAAAAATAACATATTTGCCAACTGTAATGACACAGACAAGTTCAGGCTAAAGCAATAAGACAGACAATGATGCTTGTTATTCAGCACATCAGAGAGAGGAAAACACGGTCAACCTACCTAGCATTCAAATAGCCTAATCCTGCACTCCTACAGCTCACTTCAGACGGTCAGTTTTGTTGGAGTTACAACTCAAACTTCCTACAGTATTTTAGGTCTGTTTATGGGAGCTGTCATTGGTTAATCCCAGAGTTGAGGTGATGACGCATCCTTCAGTCATTTCACCGGCTAATGTGAAATGAGATCCAATTGGCTACCAGCCCACAGCTGTGAAATCCCATTGCCTGACAGCCCACAGGCCTCTTCACATGGCTTCCAGTGTTGGAGAGATTGACAAATAGCAAATCATCCCGAGTCAGTAGCTAGGCTCCATGTTTCAGTCCTCACACTAACAAAAAGCAATTTCCTACATGTTTTGTCTCTCAAACATTGTAGTGTAAAGCCATCAACATCAGGGTGGCAAGAATTTGAGCATTCACTCAGGTTTTCCCAGACCCAGACAGTTGGGCCAAAAATATTGAGATTATTATGCAGAGGAGCTGTTTTTGCCAGTAAAAGCACAGCTCAGAGCAGGAGGCTGTTCATTCCTCTACAGTTTTTCAGATCATTGGCTATTAAACGACTCACTTCCATAAGTGAGGATCTGCCCCACCTAGCCTTCACTCAAGCTCATCGTCTTTGAGGGTTATAAGTTGACAGATGTAGCCTACTGTAGCATGCCTCACCGCCCAAGCCACTTCCTCCTGTTGTCTGTCTGTCTGCTCTGGAGCAGAAGCGTCTGTCACGTATACAGTACAACTGTCAGTGGTGCCTGTCGCTGATCAGACAAATGGCAACCACTTCAGCACATAGCCGAGACAGCAGCATCATCATCATAATGTTGATCTCTTTGCTAGCTTGCACTGAGAAGAGAAATGTTTGATGTGCAAGTCAGAGCCAATAACAATGAGCCGTCCATACTTTTCCGTGAGTCCAAGGGGAGGGTCATAAAAGTTAGCCTCATCTTATGAAAAAAAGGAGTCAAATATAGGCTACATCTACCGCAGCTTCCTGACTCATATAGCAGGCATAAGAGGCTTGTTGACATATACTAAAGGAAGTCTGGTCTTCTTCAAGGCAACACCCATGATACATTTCCAATACCACTGTCAAGTTTGGAGAGAGAGCTTCCACCTAGGCCAGGATCACTGAGAGGGACATGTGGTGTGGTGGACATCTGTGTCTTGGCTGTTCACCTCAACCTTTCATAACAATTGCTTTAACAAAAGCCACTACATACCTCCAGGAAAGCAGCACTGCCTTCTCCTTTAGGCCTCCCCCTCCACCACTCTTCCCCATGCTTTTCAATGCACTGATAGCCTGATACAGTATGTTCCCACTCACATTGCTACATGGTCCCTTCAAGCAGAGTAGATTTGTTATTCTTCTTTGCTGGTGGTGGGTAAACTGCCAGAAGAGATGTGGTAGGATTAAGGCCAGTCTGCCTCAGAGAGCCCAAGGTTAGAAAGAGGTGTGTTAAGCTAACCCTAAAGCAAGGCCTAGCAGGTTAGCCTAGCACAGTAAACTGATATTGGCTTGCAAATACTAGAGGATACACAGAGAATGTTGTTCTGTGCTGCTTCAGAAAGTCTGACCCCTCCCATGACCTTTCTGCATCGTCCCAGACACTGGACTTACCGGTGTGTGTGTGTTTGTGTGTACAGTTTTTCCTTTCTCTCCATCAGAGTCTGTCTTGCATGCTATAGAGTGTCTTCATCACAGTCCATTTTATTTCTATACTGTAACTTAGGAATAATGTTAAGTCTGTAGGAGTAAGACAGTCCTGAGTGGTCTACATGGACGGTTGATCCATTCAGCCTTCACTAGTAGAGTGATGGGGGAGGAATCTATACAGTTACATATCAGGATATTATCTTTGACGATATATCGTATTGTTGACAATATTATTTGCGTGCTAGTTGTCTGTAACTGCACCAAAACTACAGTATTTTTCCTTCCTAGCTTGTTCTCAATCTTCTTTTTAAATAGGGAGATCCAGTTTGTTTTCAGTATTTTCATTTCTATGACTGATCAAAACTCGTTTTCTCAATGCTCTCTTTTGTCCCTCTTCAGCAGACATACGGGGAGCAATATGTTTGGAACATCAAATTGCAATATAGAATGGTAAGGATTGTACTACATACAGTATCGGCACCTAAGTATTATGACAATATTTGAGGTCCCTCGCAATTCCCAGCCCTACAACCTACCTGGTTCATCTGAGACTAAATTTCAATTCTCGCCCCATGAGTGGATACCATATCTCACACCAAAACAATGCTTTTACAATATTTGAGGGGGACTGAAAGAATATGATAGAAGAAGAATACAAAAATGTAGCTTTTATGGGAACCTAAACAAACTGATGTCTGTGACTGGACTGGACTCCTTCTGTTGTGTCACTGGGGACAATAGGTCATCACACTGAGGAAGGCTTGGCCTGTAGTGCATAGGAAACTGTCACGCATTCAATTGGCATTCAACCCAGAAATGCTCAGTTTCCAACAATTAACATGACAAAAATCTATTTTCCATACTCCTCGTTTAGAAGAGCCTGAGGATTTTTCAGAAAAGGACAAGCCCGATGGCATTTATCCTATGAATAGCAAAACACAGGTGTCACCGACACCCCTAGCCCTGACTGACACAACACTTATTAGGGAAAGGGGGATACTTAGTTGTACAACTGAATGCCTTCAACTGAAATGCGTCTTCCACATTTAACCCAACCTCTCTGAATCAGAGAGGTGCAGGGGGCTGCCTTAATCGACATCTACGTCTTCGGCGCCTGGGGAACAGTGGGTTAACTGCCTTGCTCAGGGGCGGAACGAAAGATTTGTACCTTGTCAGATCGGGATTCAATCCAGCAACCTTTCGGTTACTGGCCCAATGCTCTAACCACTAGGCTACCTTAGCCACAATAATGGAGAGATGGCAATTGTTCAATACCAACAGAGATATGGCGGGAAACTGCATTTATTTACTCAAGCTAAAGTAATAACATTGCATGCATTCCATAGCGACTGGAGAAAACATTTGAATGGCTAGGGTGAAGATCTATGACTGCCTCTACACTCACAGCAAGCCATTCCATGACAGATGCTACAGGTCACATGGAGGAATAACAGAGGCACAGTCACTCAGTCAGAGCATCCACCATGTGAGTACAGTAGCACAGTATGAATCCAGTCTCAAGTAAAGGACTAGGTTTTCTAAAAAAGTAGATACTGCAGTCATCCTACCCCACTCCGAGTAAAACATTTTGTTGATGCTCAATAGAACGTTTTTATTTGACATTTTGATACACTCAAATGATGTAGGTATCCAACTAGATGTTTGAGGAAGTTAGTAGATTCATAACTTTGCTGCAGGTTTCCCCCACACTGACTTTAGCATTGATTAAACTTATTTGAATTAACTATTGATTGTTTGACCAACACTGACATTTTACATCTAAAACCAAGCTAACATTAGCTACGTCGGCTTTTCAGAATAGCAGCCATTCACAGCTAGCAAGCAAACTGCGACGTCAACTATCCAGGCATCACAACCCACTAACTAGCTAGTTCGTGGCAAACGTGTTTATAACTAACCTCGTTCTATCTGTACTAGTAAGCCAACTTAGCTATGCAACGTTAGTTTTGTTAGCTACTGTAGGTAAGTTAATGTAGCTAGCTAGAAACGTAACGTTAGTTATGATGAGCCTTTGTTGGGGTTGCCAACTTCTCACAAGCACCACAACTGGCATCTGAAGTTGATCAGTTGACATTCTTCACACAGCATATCATTTGGCCAGTAACGTTAGTAGTCAACTTCTCTGGTTGAACCAGATAAATTGACTACTGGCCAAAGTATATGCTGTGTGAAGAATATCAACTTAACAACTTCACTGGTTGTATCTCAAAATGCTAGTTAGGTATCTACCTACTGTATCGTTAGCTAAGTTAGTTATCGTTTGCTAGTACTAGCCGACTCTGTGTCAGGGACCAAACACACTTCACAGTCGAACAAATACAGTTAATGCCACAGAGTACTCAGTCATTTTCGAGCTATCGTTGTTTTTCTAGTTAAGCACGTTAACTTACCTAACTAATTCTGGCAAGTTTTTTAGTAGCTAACGTTAGCTGACTACCCGGAGGACACAAACGATAGCAAGAGTTCCAGTATGAATTAACTTACCCATAATGTTGCCGTTCCCAGGCGCTTCACTAACGGACCTTTCACCGCTCGGCATTCCCTTCCACGAATTCACCTGAGACCACAGAACTGTAAAAGTCGTACGCAACTTAATTCACGTAAGACCAAAAATGTCCACTGTCTGCTTGACGTGAAGGAGACATAGAGATAGATAGAGAACTAGTACCGCAACAACAACAAAAAAAAAAAGCCTTATTCTTCTTCGGTGAGGTCTTATAGCGAACTACATACAAAAGGAGTACTGTCGCCGCCAACTGGACTGGGGGAAAAAAATGCACAAAAGAAACATCAATTCCACACAGGCAGTGCTATTTACCACCATTGGTAAAAATGACAGAACTGTCCACTTTCTTCACATTAAAAATGTCTGGGTACTGCTGGTGATACTCAGCCTGCGGTGTAGGCCTACCTACCCGGTTCATCTGAGGCTAAATTCCAAGTCTCTCACCATGAGTAGATACCATATTTCTCACACCAATCCAATGCTTTTAAAATCTTTGAGGGGGAGTGAGCGAATACGCTACAGGATGAATACAAAAAGGTTGCTTTTATGGGCACCTAAACAAACTCCTTCAGTGATATTTGATCTTTCTGCCCTTTTGACAACTTTCACATAGGAGACTCTCTCAACTTCCCTGATTTTAACAACCTCAGTCTCTTTCACCCAAATCGGGCATTCCAAGGATTTCGCTTCAGGTGCTCCACCCCAGTTACAAGGCTTTGCTCCTTGGCCATTCTCTTCTACTAAACACTCAACATCTCCTTCATAGTGATCTATCTCACACGTCCCACATCTCGACTTCTCCCATCCAAACATTTTACAGCAAGAACATTGTATAGGGTGGGGATACAAAAGCTTTGATAGGATAGTACACATATCCCAGCTACACTACCTAAAAGCCTGGGTAGCACCATTGAGGACTTTCACCAGAGGTGGAAAAGGAAGCGAGACATCTCACTCGCTGCTTTTTCCTGGTTCATATACAGTTAATGAACGAAGCAGACCAGACCCAGTTGCTAATGCATTTGTGCCTATAGGAGAGCCACTCCTTAAGCAGACAAGAACTGTAACCATTTTTTCAATGGTAAATGGCCTGAGTTGGACATCTTCATTTATCCACAATCTTTGCTTACCACTCTGCATCCCACTGCTGGCTTGCCTTTTAAGGTAAGCAAGGTTGGTCCTGGATGGGAGACCAGATGCTGCTGGAAGTGGTGTTGGAGGGCCAGTAGGAGGCACTCTTTTCTCTGGTCTAAAAAAATACATTCCAATGCCCCAGGGCAGTGATTTGGGACACTGCACTGTGTAGATAAATCAATTAGATGTTCTAAGACCATAAAAATGCTTAAACCACACCAGGAGCCAACTTTTGAGGTCTGGGAATAATCTACAAAAAAAAAAACATTTTTTAAGTGTAGATCCCTTTAATTCATGTGCACAGGCACTGTTGTTTGGTTACCAGTGTTTCTGTAGCACGAGATGGAGTTTGCGAAAGAAATGGCCACTGCATTGATGCAAATAATCTTGATGTCATTCTGCCATTTAGGCATAAGCTACTTTGTAACATTTAATTGAGACAGTGTTTGGGAAAGCCTTTCCATCTACAAGAAGATGGTTAGGCCTATCATTACCTTTGATATGTTTTTCTTGTTCCTTAATTTATTTACTTCCTATAGATGTAGGATCTTAATTGTATCACTCTTTTGTTGCTGATAATGTTCCTGTACAGCAGAAAATGCAAACTTGTAGTGTATTCAAGGTTTCAAAAGGCTTCTAAAGTTTGCAATTCACACTTTAAATGTCAGACTTATTTTGCCCAAATGAAAAATGTATCAACCCCTACAAAAAAATGTCTTCAATTATAATCCCCATAATAATTCACATTTCCTGTTGCTGCAGGATATTTTCCTGCGGAATGAAATGGCTCAAATTAAGATCCTGTATCTGTACTATGAAGCATATAAATAAAATCCCACCATAGAAACGTGGAGGCAATTATTTTATAAAGACTTCCTCATATGCGTCCTCCTGTTCTATTGGTTTTCTTTCAACTTTGTTTTATTGTCTAGCAGCCATACTAGCAATCCATGACAGTTGTTGCATCTTTAGGTCTCTACATTTCTTATGGATATTTCCATTTCTGTTCATGAAACCGCTTGCATGTGCAGTGCACTTTTTAGAAAGGTGTTTTCCGCAAATTGCATTTTGGAACATTAGCACGTAGGCCTACCGCCGTGTGCACATTGCTGCGCCTAAAATATTGAAGAAATAGCCTAATAATTTATCAACATTTTAAGCTAAACATTTTCATCTGTTCCATCAGCCTTATTAATTGATACAGTGTATACCGCCACTACACTACTTTGATATACAACGTGGGGATTAACAAGTGACTATGTGCAATGCTCACTGTAAAATAAGTGGGTATATGGTGTATACCTGCGTACACCCTCTACTACACCACTGTCTGGGACATCCTATGGGTTAAGGAAGGTTCACATAATTCCATCCAGGTCACCAGGCGGGATCAGCCAATGAACTATACTTCTGAGCAAACATTACATAACTGCAGGTGGCAGTAACCTTAGCTTTATACCTATTCAAACAACACACTCCAGGTGCCAGTATTCACCCTTTCAGTTTGTTTACCAACTCGTAGATGTAGTAGAAAAAGGAAATTGACTACTTCAATGGAGCAGCCCATGCTGCATAGACGCCATAATAGGACAGATACAATGTTGCATCGTCTAACTATCTCTATGGGAGGGGATTAGAAATGGTATGGTACCCTTGGTGAAGAACAATGGAGCGAAATGAGAGGAATGTATCGCGAGATTTTAGGACCACACCAGAAAGATTACTGAGCAGAGGTCCCAGATCATCACTCTTTTCTTAAACCCCTGATTTACTAACAGCATTATAACGGACTCACATCAGCTGTAAGGTATGTATATTGCCGTAGGCCTATAGTAAATTAGGTTATAAATCATTTCTGCCCGTATGCCATGGTTGGTTTATGAAACCCTATACCATGATATGTATGATGGAATGATTCATTCATGGATTGATAATATGACCTATGGTGCCACCTAGTGGTTATTGTATGAAAGATAGACCATAATCAACAGGCAAACAGGCCATCTTTATTTAAAGAACTTCACAATATACTCAACAGGATCTTCGTCCAAGAGGTCTTGACATCTACGGCACAGGAGATAGCATTCCTTCCCTATCACCATAGTGTCACTGGATCAAGCATCTTTATTGCGCCTTCTAAGTCCAACACATTAGCTACATTAAAATAAAATAAAATCAACTGTATTATTGACTGTATGTTTGTTTTACTCCATGTGTAACTCTGTGTTGTTGTATGTGTCGAACTGCTTTGCTTCATCTTGGCCAAGTCGCAGTTGTAAATGAGAACTTGTTCTCAACTAGCTTACCTGGTTAAATAAAGGTGAAATAAAATATTATTAAAAAATTGGTGGCAGCGTTGGGATGTAGCCACAGTACCTCAGGCCTTTTAAAATCATCACCAACACAGAAGAGGAAAATTGGAATGTAACATTGAGCCCCAAACAGCCTTGAAAGCCTGAATCAACCAACTAACCACATGACAACCTCTGTGTTGAGATGAAATAGGATGTGGCACTAGAGGAATGAGAATGTCGCTTTACATATCTGATATGCGAGAGATCATCAGCTGAATGACTGACTTTGTGCCACCTGTGTGTGTGTGTTATTACTGTGGCATGGATTCAGCCCTTCTAATGATCAAATACTCTAACCAGTTATAGAGAAGTCTGAATATATTACTGTGAGAAAATTGACAAATTACAAGGCTGCCCGATGATGTAATTGAGGAGTGATTGGTTAAAGGTTACACATGACAAGTATATTGGGGTAGTTACAGTGTATTTGTATTTTGCTTTATCACACACTATAATTTGCCTTCTGAGACACACCCACTCATTTACATATTCAATATTCTAAATTAATAAAGCACTCAATTAGACAATATTAGTTATAGCACAAAATGTCCACAAGATGTCAGTGTTGGTGATATCAAATGCAACTATATGGCTATGCAGTTCAGTATTTCTTCTCATAGGAGTGAACAGCTGCGGGATTGGCTGTACAATCAAGTCTAGGCCCTGAGAATGGGCTCTCCTGTAGAGGACGGTTTATGTCTGAGTCATAAGGAGTATTGCCATTCATTCACAGTCGATCTAAGTGAAGTAATGACTGTAATGACTCAGACTCTTCTGAAACCCTCCACAGCATCTCATAGCAGAGCTCAGTCAATATCCACACTCTGTGTGTGTGTGTGTGTGTGTGTGTGTGTGTGTGTGTGTGTGTGTGTGTGTGGTATGTTTTATATGGATATAATTACCGTAAACTTTATATTCCCTCATTCAAAGAAAGAGAACTGAGAGGCGATTGCTCATTCATTCATTATTTCACATGGATCCTGGAGTGCTTGGGAAGAAGCCATGCTGTGAAGTAGCGTGCCTTGGCACAGGGGGACCTTTTCCTGCTACAATGATAAGAGACAATTATAGTAAATGGTATATACATTTTTCATAGATTATCCCAAAATAGGCTCAGATATATAGGTATCATTTATTTAGTTTCAAGTCTATTGCAAGTTCTAGATGTAGGCTACATTCCCATGAGATTTAAGACAATGAAGTACAGAATGTTTGTAGTCAGTGAAATAATGATGTTCAGAACATGCATGTTCTTCATGTCATGTGTGTCCTTGCCCGTGTAAAACTGTGTTCGTCTATAATTATTCTATACCCACCTTTGTCACAAACCAATGTCACTGTTGCCAGTGTAGTGATCTTTTTAGTGTAATTTAAAATGTAAAATCAGATCATGAAACATGCATCCACTTCTTAGAATGGATTTATTGGGTGAGCGTTAGTGTGGGCGTGTATATGAGGGTAATGCATGCATGAACATGTGGTGTGTGTGCAAGTGTGTACGTGCGTATGTGTGTTATAATACAAGCCATTAGAGACACTGCTTGTCATCTTCAGCCATAGCTCATTAGAGAGGCTAAAGAAAGAAAGCTCACAGCTCAAGAGAAAGGAAAGAGAAAAATGGGGGGAAATGTAGCTATGATATGTGTGTGTGTGTGTGTGTGTGTGTGTGTGTGTGTGTGTGTGTGTGTGTGTGTGTGTGTCCAACCCCTACCCATCCTACAGGGTGTTTTAATCAGTGGTATAAAAAGTACCCAATCATCATACTTGAGTAAAAGTAAAAATATCTAAATAAAAAATGACTCAAGTAAAAGTGAAGGTCACCCAGTAAAATCCTACTTGAGTAAAAGTCTACAAGTATTTGGTTTTAAGTATACTTAAGTATCAAAAGTAAATCCAAATCCAAAAATGTACTAAGTATCAAAAGTAAAAGTGAAAATATAAATAATTTCAAATTCCATATGTTAAGAAAACTAGATGGCACAAATGTTCATGTTTTTTTTATTTATTTACTGATAGCCAGGGGCACATTCCAAATCTCAGAATTGGACCATTTCTGTCCTGCTAAGCATTCAGAGTGTAACGAGTCCTTTCAGGCATCGGGGATTATATATGGAGTAAAAAGTACATCATTTTCTTTAGGAATGTAGTGTAGTAAAAGCTGTCAAAAATATAAATAGTAAATAGTAAAGTACAGACCCCCCAAAAAACGACTTAAGTAGTACTTTAAAGTATTTTTTACTTAAGTACTTTACACCATTGGTTTTCAATGTACGGAAACACTACAGACAGACCATGACGCCTTCTCCTCCACGCCACGACCCTGCTTATGATGCCAGCAGAAAGGGCTGTATGGGACTCAAACCCCACTATGCCTTCTGAGAGGCTTCATTTGAATAAGCTGCAGCCTGAGGGCTGGCCACTGGGAGTGATGGGCCTACAGTACACCGTTAATTCCAACACGTGTGTGTCCGTGTGTATGTCTGTGTGTCTGTCTTCGTGGGGTCCTTCATAATAACAAAGAAATATCCTCCTGGACCTCTCAAAAGTGTCAACTTGAAAGCTGCATGAGAAAATCATCAAGTTTTTTAAAACGAGAGGCTTACTCGATAGAGAACAAGCATTGTTTTGGGGCCTGCAGGTGTATTAGGCACTCTGTTTTGTTCCCATCACATGCGACACCTCTTTGTCTATATGTGAATACATTTGTCTCTGCCACTGCAGCAGCTTCTGTGTACCTGGTTCCAGCAGCCTCGCTGGCTTTGAAGTTTCCATGAGTTGGACATAAAACAGTCCTGTTGTCATTCTTGATTTTCATCGGTGGGAGTTTTTGTGTTTCATACACTGTTAAGACGTTTCTCCCGCTTGATCCCCTCGAGGCTGAGGCTTCTTTTATGTGCCGTCTTCCAGGCGATAGTAGGCTGGCACACGTGAGCAGTACGATGAGACAAGGACTCAGGAGAATTCAATGACAACAGTAATATGCAGTTATCTTCCATGGACTTCAAATAACATACAATTACAGCAACAACACTGTTCTCCTGTCAACATGGTCTCATTAGACTATTGTATGTCTTAATAGTGCCATTTAACCATTGTACTTACATGTTACCTACAGTAAGCTGAGATATGTCTGACTCTGTACTCCAATACTTTCCATGGACTAACTTAACTCTGGGAGTTACGAGTCCCGGGCAGTGTTCACATGGAAAGATATGGATCCTAAATGTCCGGGGGTGTTCCACATTCTTCAGTATGATTAAAGACTCAGGGGGGTCCTGTTAAAACCATTAGCATATTCAGGGTTTCTTTAAAGAATAATTGCATATAACCATTCATCTGAATTAAATACCCTTTTTAGACGCTTTGGAATACAGGGGGGGGGGGGGGGGGTGTGCAGCGGGTAGGGAGAGAGTGCCTGTAAGGCCATCGGTAGGCATAGATCCTGGGAAGTTAAAGTTATTGGCCAGCATTTTCCAAACTAGGTGACTTGAATATGGGGTTGAGAGAGAAACCAAATAAAAGATAAGACTCTCAGGAACACGTATGTGTCTTCTGTTTCCCTTTACAATGTTTCCCTTTACAATGTTTCCCTTTACAATGTTTCCCTTTACAATGTTTCCCTTTACAATGTTTCCCTTTACAATGTTTCCCTTTACAATGTTTCCCTTTACAATGCCCACAAGCCTCATCAGAACAAAGTGGACAAGACCAGACATGAAAGCAGACTGGGGGGAAAGACAACCAATGATGAGGTTCTTTTCTACACAGAAGAACATACAACATTATTGCCTGATGATCTTCTGAACTTCCCAGTACCTTTCTGCTGCATTTCAGTCACTTCAAACCATGCTTCCTTCAGATTGAAACACTGTCAAAAGTACTGTCATAATGATTTGTAACAGACTGTCATAGCCCGCAATAAAAAAGAAAAAATGATTGCATCACCTTTTTGTTTTACATGGTGGGGTTGCTAAAAAATGCTGATGTCAAAAAGGGTCACGGGCCAAAAAAGTTTGGGAACCCTGTATAGACCATCCAAGTGAATGAGTGCCTATTTTTTCAGATGCGCTGTTGCTGTGGCCATCCTCACTTCCAACACCAGATTAGTTGTGATTCACTGGCACCAATAGCTACACATGTTTAAGACAACTTAACATATATACAGAAACATTTTGCCATCTCTCCACAAAGAGTAAGTCTTATTTACTTAAGTTTGTCTTTATCCCTTGTATGTGCAAACCATGACATTGGTTTAGTGTCTCTCTTTCTCTCTGGAGTCCTGACTATCATGCAGCCTTTGTTCCCTGCCCTGGCCTCTATCCTACATGGTAGGATAGCATGAGGGCATAAGCGCCATGCTGAAACCGGGATAAACACAGTTTACCATGATCCTGTTAAAAGGCAACACATGCCTTGTTTGGCCCTATGAGAGGAAATCATGTGAGTATGGTAATGAACCCTAACCCTAACCCTATTACTCACAAACTGAACGTGAGGTTTTTATAACCCTTATTATATACTGTGACATACATCCTTCAAAAACGTATGTAAATCACGTGATTAGATACATCAAAGGATGAGAAAACACAGAGAAATTCAATTGGCAACATGTCAATAGGCAATATGTTAATATCACTATCGGCAGTGTCACACATACAAAGTGTGCCCATATGGTGGTACACAGCTAATTTAATTGAATTAACGCCTTCACATCTAACATTGTTGTACCCTTATGATCTGCTCCCTTGTCATCCTGGTGTAGTGTTGTACCTGAGAAATTCTCAAATGTTTTACATTTACCCTCCTAATGAGGCTGATATCTACTTGTCATTGAGAAATAATTAACCGTGGACTCCCTTCCAAACAAGAGACAGCAAAAAAAATATATAACTCAGCTCAATAAACCCAGTTTGGGGAAAATAAGCAGAATGAAAATCCAGTTCCTAAGCAAAAAGCCTTGTATTGTCAAAGAGACCTCTTTGCCAACTGGCTGCCAAAGCCTTCTGCTGGGTGAGTTGTGATGTGTAAGCTGTACTCCGCTAACAAGCTGCACAAATCCCACATAAAAGCAAACAGGCAGACAGTGGCACGAGCTAGCTGGCTGCATTTACATATTCCATCCTCTCTGGAAGAGAAGAGACCCTAAAGTCTGTCGAGAAACTGATGATCAACACACTGAAACGAGACCACAAAAACTAGAAAGAAAATACAAATATCTGAGTCTTGTCCACATGTTGAGGAGGACAACATTCAGCTGTCAGAAACACTGTCAGAGCCAGTAAAGGGACATAGAGAAAAATACTTCTTATGTGTTTCTTTCGAATAGGAGTAGAATTGACATTTTCCACATGATTATAACATTGTAAGAAGTTGAACCTTGTTAATGTTATTCAGGGAAAGAAAGACTGAGATTGAGGCTTCCACTGTCTTTGACGCCACCTGTTTCACGCTTTAAAATAGCACTATCTTGTATACATTTCTTCACAGGGAAGTAATGATGTTTGGTGGAATGGTGTTTGGCTTGAAAATGTGAAACAAAATTAACTTCAAAGATGATGGTTTGAGGCATCCATTAGCAGTAGAAACCTCAAGTCAGTAGATCAAGTCTAATTACCCCGTAAAGGTTTAGCTGAGGAGTTTCCCAAAGGATACAAGTTCCAAGAAGTCAGTGAGAAAGAGGTAGCACCATATATCATCAGAACAATGGTCCTTAAACAGAGCCTTGAGGAACTCCATACACATCGTATTTCAACATAAATATGTTATGTTATAGTTCTCAGTATCCCAACATACAGCAAGGACCATCATCTGGCTATGAATGGTCTTGCTCCTTCTCGTGTTTGCCTTCTCCTATGGCACAGCACCACCATGAGAGTGCCATCTCCGTCACGCTAAATCGAGCTGATTATTGCAATGAGGTTTCACACCTTTGATTTCCTCCAGAGCCTTGAGGAGAGGTTGTGAAGATGAACATGAGAGGGTGAAAGAAACCAGGCGAGATGGTGGGAGGGACAGAAGGAAGGAACATGGTGTGAGTGAAGACTAAAAACAGCATCCCTCCACAGGCGTGCCATGCTTCTTCCAGGTCAGCTGCGATACACTAACATACAGTTGATGAAAGTTGTACTCCCTGAAAAACAGGCAATGACTTCATCTCACAAGTAGCGTGCAAGAGATTTATGCAATTTGCAACATTTGTGGAGAGCTGAGGACTTGACAATAATTCCAATATGAATTTCAGAGTATCCAGACAGAAATTCTTCAAAAGCAGTCTGGTATTTAAACAGAAAAAGGAGCTTGAACCTTTGAGGTATTTCTGTAGCGGTGGACAAAGAAGCATATACTATTGTGTATAACCAGTCCTGTGGAGAGGGAATATGTTTCTACGCATACATGACTATAACTTTAATAGCTGATTTTCAACATATAATTTCTCCTATAATGTTTTTTTCTGTGGATAGGGGTGTCAGACCCTGGAACTGGATCGTGTTATGCATTTTTAGTTTCAGGGATCTGACTTGGTTTGATTAAAGTTATAGAGAATCCCAGGAACTCCCAGCTATATGTTTGATTCCTGATTAATATAAAACTCCCTCACATACTGTACAATCTAGGATTGGGTAGGTCTGTCTGACCATCCCAGGAAAATCATTGTTAAGAGGCTACATTTGCAATGTGAATGAGGCTTAGTGTAAATAACCCAGGTTTCAGAACCTAACTAGGCACAATAATACCTGGTTCTAGCTAGTTTGATAGGGCTACCCACAGCCAGTTTGTAATCACCTGCACTACACACATCTTCAAATGCATGCAGGTTCATGTGACGTCTCTGCTAGGCTGGCTTAGTCACACAGCCCTGGCTGCTTAACTCCGATAAGGTGGAGGAGAGACGTTCTGACTACACACACACACACACACACGCACACGCACACGCACACACACACACACACACACACACACACACACACACACACACACACACACACACAGACACACACATGGAGTGGCCCTGTGGACATATTACACTGTGGCTTTATTTGAAGGGCTTATTCACGCCAATTAATAGTCTGTTGCTTTCTCCTCATAATTCCACCCACCAACTTCCCCTACGGTTGTATTTACACTCACACTTCATGTGTTATCATCAGATTAATGGCTGTGTTGGTTCATACCTAATACCTAATACACCTTACATGGTTACATTAGTAAAATAGAGAGAGAGAAATTGCAAATAGCCAGGTAACATAACCTGTGTTGTCACTGAGTGGATTATTCCAGTGTTTGGGGGGGGGGGGGGTTATTCATTGAATACATTTGTGCGTTCATTGCGACCTTTGGCCTTGGATAATCACTGGGCCAGGTCACTGGCATCACAGAGGATGACACAGAAAGTTCCATAATTAGGCCTACTGCCTGTTTTATAGCCTCAGCAATGTGTTACTGGTTTTGCTGTCAAAGGTGTAATCAATTCAGAGTTGATCATTTATGAGCATGTTTTTTTTTCCATATTAGCAGTCTGAGTAATTTAATGTGTGACATTTTCACATGGACAGCAGACGTTTATCACTCACTCTTTAGCAAGATACATGATGTTGTTAATTTCTTAAATAAAATGTATGATATATGAATTGCTTTTATTATTTGTTAACCATTTATAAACCCTCCGCATACCCTTTATAGATGGGACCTCCATCTTAGGTGATGGTGTTAGGGGTGTTATTTTAACATGCTGGACTTACGCCATACATACAAACTCAGTAAAAAAATAAAAACGTCCTCTCACTGTCAGCTGTGTTAATTTTCAGCAAACTTAACATGTGTAAATATTTGTATGAACATAACAAGATTCAACAACTTACACATAAAGTGACTAACAGAAATGGAATAATGTGTCCCTGAACAAAGGGGTGGTCAAAATCAAAAGTAACACTCAGTATCTGGTGTGGCCACCAGCTGCATTAAGTACTGTAGTGCATCTCCTCATCATGCCAGTGCTGTCTGTTCCAGCGACGGTGGGTTTGTGCCCATAGGCGACGTTGTTGCCGGTGATGTCTGGTGAGGATCTGCCTTACAACAGGCCTACAAGCCCTCATTCCAGCCTCTCTCAGCCTATTGTGGACAGTCTGAGCACTGATGGAGGGATTGTGCGTTCCTGGTGTAATTCGGGCAGTTGTTGCCATCCTGTACCTGTCCCGTATAACTGTGACCTTAATTGCCTACCGTCTGTAAGCTGTTAGTGTCTTAACGACCGTTCCACAGGTGCATGTTCATTAATTGTTTATGGTTCATTAAACAAGCATGAGAAACAGTGTTTAAACCCTTTACAATGAAGATCTGTGAAGTTATTTGGATTTTTACAAATTATATTTGAAGACATGGTCCTGAAAAAGGGCCGTTTCTTTTTTGCTGAGTTTTTGAAATTCTTCATTGTTGACTGACCTTGACTGCCCGTGACCAGCACAAAAACACCCTGTGGCGTATTGCACTAGCTTCAAATAGTCCCCGCGATATGCAACTTTTCAGGGAAGTCAGGAACCAATACACACAGTCAGTTAGGAAAGCAAAGGCTAGCTTTTTCAAATAGAAATTTGCCTCCTGCAGCACTAATTCCAAAAAGTTTTGGGACACTGTAAAGTCCATGGAGAATAAGAGTACCTCCTCCCAGCTCCCAGCTAAATCCACGATAATTGAGAATTTCAATAAGCATTTCTCTACGGTTGGCCATGCTTTCCACCTGGCTACCCCAACCCCGGCCAACAGCTCTTCACCCCCGCAGCAACTGGCCCAACCCCCCCCCCCCCCCCCCCCCCCCCCTCTTCTCCTTCATCCAAATCCAGACAGCTGATGTTCTGAAAGAGCTGAAAAATCTGGATCCCTACAAATCAGCTGGGCCAGACAATCTGGACCCTCTCTTCCTAAAATTATCCACCGCCATTGTTGCAACCCCTATTATTACCTATTACTACCTATTACCTATTATTTGCAACCCCTATGCATGCTCTTCAACCGATCGCTGCCCACACCCGTCCGCCTTTCCTTCCAGTTCTCTGCTGCCAATGACTGGAACGAATTGCATAAATCACTGAAGTCAGAGACTTATATCTCCCTCACTAACTTTAAGCGTCAGCACAGCCCCTCTGTAAATAGCCCATCCAACCAACTATCTACCTCATATTTTAGTTTTTCTGCTCTTTTGCACAACAGTATTTCTACCTGCACATCCTCATCTGCACATACAGTTGAAGTCGGAAGTTTACATACACTTTGGTTGGAGTCATTAAAACTCGTTTTTCAACCACTCCACAAATTTCTTGTTAACAAACTATAGTTTTGGCAAGTCGGTTTGGACATCTACTTTGTGCATGACATTTTTCCAACAATTGTTTACAGACAGATTATTTCTGTCTCTCTGATTAATGCCCCCCCCTGCCTGGTTCGTGACTTTTGGTGGGCGGCCCTCTCTTGGCAGGTTTGTTGTGGTTCCATATTCTTTCCATTTTTTAAGAATGGATTTAATTGTGCTCCGTGGGATGTTCAAAGTTTCTGATATTTTTTTAGAACCCAACCCTGATCTGTACTTCTCCACAACTTTGTCCCTGACTTGTTTTGGAGAGCTCCTTGGTCTTCATAGTGCCACTTGCTTGGTGGTGCACCTTGCTTAGTGGTGTTGCAGACTGTGGGGCCTTTCAGAACAGGTGTATATATACTGAGATCATGTGACAGATCATGTGAAGGTAATTGGTTCATAGTAAAGGGGGTGAACACATATGCACGCACCCCTTTTCCGTTTTTTATTTTTTTGAATTTTTTGAAACAAGTAATTGTTTTAATTTCACTTCACCAATTTGGACTATTTTTAAATCCAAATAAAAATCCATTTAAATTACAGATTGTGTAACGCTCATCGTATGAAGTAGACCAAGGTGCAGCGTGGTATGTGTTCGTGATTCTTTATTTTCTCAGACCACTAAACAAAACAACAAAAGAATAACGAACGTCACGTTCTGTAGGCTTTACAGAGCTAACAAAAAACAACATTCCACAACCTAAGGTGGCAAAACAGGCTGCCTAAGTATGATTCCCAATCAGAGACAACGATAGACAGCTGCCCCTGATTGAGAACCATACCCGGCCAAAACATAGAAACACAAAACATGTAATGCCCTCCCCACATCACACCCTGACCGAACCAAATAGAGAAATAAAACGGCTCTCTAAGGTCAGGGCGTGACAGGTTATAATGCAACAAAATAGGAAAAACGCCAAGGGGGTGAATACTTTTGCAAGGCTTTGTAAATACGCAATTTAGACCGTGGATGAGCTAATGCCTTGTGTCAAAGGATATCATCATAGGAAGACAGATTGACAGGAGATCCTCATTTGATATCATCATACATATACAGTAAAGGCATGCAGAAATAGTTGTATGCTATGTAAAACAGGTGGAGAAGTGTAATGGTTTGTTGATGGTCTTGTCTAAGACAATAAACCTGCAACAAATCCACTCAGACAGTGTGAAAAGCTTTGTTCAGTGGCTGGGTTGTGAATGTTTTATTTGATATGACCATAATTCTGATGAAAGCCACAGTGATGGTTTTTGTATGAGCCAATCAACCACTTAACCTTCTCCAGTACCTCTGGCATGAGAGGTACACCGCCACCATAACAAGTGGTTTTGGATTAGATAAGGACTTCCTCTACCGGCAGTCCTAGTATGCACCCCAAATGGCACCCTAATGGGCCCTGGTCATAAGTAGTGCACTATGTAGTGAATAGCATTCCATTTGGGTTGCAGACCCAGTCCCAATTAGGCTCTGCAGTGAGTGTTCATTTTGTCTCAATGAAACTGAACACTGCTCAAAGGGTGAAGTAGAGTGTCAAAGGGGACCAATTTAACCGTAGAGGGGTATCGTTTGACATATCTAAATCTGTATTGTTGAGATATTATTGCCTAAGGAATTACAATGTCTCGTTACGAAAGACTGTGAGTGGTCTTGTGTGTGGCTCAGTTGGCACTAGCCTTGTCAAGGTTGGGGGTTCAATTCCTGGCGGGATCACATACACATACTTAAAATGGCATGCATATATACAATATCAGTCGGAAGTTTGGACTCACCTACTCATTCAAGGGTTTTTCTTTATTTTTACTATTTTCTACATTGTAGAATAATAGCGAATTCATCAAAACTATACCTCTACCTTGTCACAACATAACTGATTGGCTCAAATGCATTAAGAAGGCTAAGAAGGAAAGAAATTCCACAAATTCACTTTTAAAAGGCACACCTATTAACTGAAATGCGTCCAAAAAAAGTACTGTACAGTATATACATTACCAGTCAAAGGTTTGGACACCTACTCACTCAAGGATTTTTCATTCTTTTTACTATTTTCTACATTGTAGAATAATAGTGAAGACATCAAAACTATGAAATAACACATATGGAATCATGTAGTCATCAAAAAGTGTTTTATATTTATATTTGAGATTCTTCAAAGTAGCCACACTAGGCCTTAATGGCAACTTTGCACACTCTTGGAATTCTCTTAACCAGCTTCATGAGATTAGTCACCTGGAATGCATTTTATTTAACAGGTGTACCTTGTTAATTTGTGGAATTTCTTTCCATCTTAATGCGTTTGAGCCAATCCTTTGTGTTGTGACAAGGTAGGGATGGTATACAGAAGATAGCCCTATTTGGTAAAATACCAAGTCCGTATTATGTCAAGAACAGCTCAAACAAGCAAAGTGAAATGACAGTCCATCATTACTTCAGGACATGAAGGTCAGTCGATATGGAAAATGTCAAGAACTTTGAAAGTTTCTTCAAGTGCAGTCACAAAAACCATCAAGTGCAATGATGAAACTGGCTCTCATGAGGACCGCCACAGGAATGGAAGACCTAGAGTTACCTCTGCTGCAGAGGATAAGTTACCAGTCTCCGAAATTGCAGCCCAAATAAATGCTTCACAAAGTTCAGACACGTCTCAATGTTAACTGTTCAGAGGAGACTGCGTAAATCAGGCCTTCATGGTCAAATTGCTGCAAAGAAACCACTACTAAAGGACACCAATAAGAAGAAGAGACTTGCTTAGGACAAGAAACATGAACAATGGACATTAGACTGGTGGAAATCTGTCCTTGGTTTGAGGAGTCCAAATTTGTGATTTTTGATTCCAACTGCTGTGTTTTTGTGAGATGCAGAGTAGGTGAACGGATGATCTCCGCATGTGTAGTTCCCACTGTGAAGCATGGAGGAGGAGATGTGATGGCGTAGGGGTGCTTTGCTGGTAACACTGTCAGTGATTTTACTTAGAATCCAAGGCACACTTAACCAGTATGGCTACCACAGCATTCTGCAGCAATACGCCATCCCATCTGGTTTACGCTTAGTGGGACTATCATTTGTTTTTCAACAGGACAATGACTCAACACACCTCCAGGCTGTGTCAGGGCTATTTGACCAAGAAGAATAGTGATGGAGTGCTGCATCGCATGACCTGGCCTCCACAATCACCCGACCTCAACCCAATTGAGATGGTTTGGGATGAGTTGGACCGCAGAATGAACAAAAAGCAGCCAACAAGTGCTCAGTATATGCGGGAAGTCCTTCAAGACTGTTGGAAAAGCATTCCAGGTGAAGCTTATTGAGAGAATGCCAAGAGTGTGCAAAGCTGTCAAAGACAAAGGGTGGCTACTTTGAAGAATCACAAATATAAAATGTGTTTTTATTTGTTTAACACTTTTTTGGTTACTACATGATTTCATATGTGTTATTTCATAGTTTTGATGTCTTCACTGTTATCCTCTACTGGATCGGTGTACCGATACTGGCACGGTTGTTGCTAACGTGCGCTAATGTGACTGGAATGACGTTGTAAGTAACATCCAACCAGGACATAGACATTTTTTTATATCTGCAGAAAGCTTACATTCGTGTTAATCTAACTGCACTGTCCAATTTACAGTAGCTATTTCAGTAAAAAAAAGACCATGCTATTGTTTGAGGAGAGGGCACAACCACAAAATACTTTTATCACGGTTTGATACATTCACCTCTGAAGGTAAATAATGTACTTACATTCAGTAATCTTGCTCTGATTTGTCATCCTGAGGGTCTCAGAGATAAAAATGTAGCATAGTTTTGTTTGATTCATCTATTTTTATATTCAAATGTAGGAGCTGGGTTCTACAGTTTGAACCCCTGCTGGTTCTGTATGCTTTGTATGTTCTCTATAGTTATGTACTTGAAAATGTATCAATTGTCCAGTTCGGCACATTTGGGCAGACATGATTCAAAATGTTGTGCATAATGTAACGCTTCACTGGATCAGTCGGAAACGTTGCACACACACTGCTGCCATCTGTTGGTCAAAATCGAAATTGTGCCTAAACTCCTATGTGATTTTTATGACCTTTCTCTTGCATTTCAAAGATGATGGAACAAATGTTTTTTGAAAATGAGAGTATTTACATGCCATCATTCATTTATTATACAGTAGTGATAAGCAAAATGCCAAACACTGAGGGTGGAAATTAATATGAGGAATTAGCAACTAATAACATAAGGTTGAAACGTATTTGGGGCCAGTTTCCTGGACACAGATTAAGCTTATTCCTGGACCAAAAAGCACTTTCAATTAAGATTTTCCATATACTTTTTATTTCAGTGGGAGGTTTAATCTGAGTCTGGGAAACCATCCCTTGATGTTTCGTTTCAGACAGAGAGCTTGTCCCCGAAGACAATACCTTGAATTACCATAAATTGATGCCCCTGAAGATCACTTTCAATGGCTCTGACTTTATGAACTTAAGATCAGTCTTGTCCCTAGGAGAATTATTAAGTCTAGGTCCAACCAGCACTGTTGGCATGGCTGATGCTAACTAATATGCAGAGACAGATAAGGAATCATTGCCAGCTCCCTCCCATCAGACACCAGGAGGAAATGAAAACACATCACAATCAGGCAGTGTTTTAGCTGGCTCACGATCTGTTTTAACTGGCTCAGTCTGGTCTGGTCTCTGTATGAGTTGTAGTGCTACAAGCCTGGTGCTCACTGGATAGCAAGGTGTGTATTCAAATGTGATTTTCTCCTGTTTTGCCTGGCATAAACACAGTAGCCTACTTTTATATAATCCATATAAAATACAGTTAGCTATCTGATCATTTCAGATAGGCCTAGTTTGGTTAAGTTAATTATTAGGCTGTACAGTGCATTCGGAAAGTATTCAAACCCCTTGACTTTTTCCACATTTTGCTATATTACAGCCTTATTCTAAAATTGATTAAAAAGTTTTTTTCCCCTAATCAATCTACACACAATACCCCATGTTGACAAAGCAAAAACAGATTTTATAAAATGTATGCAAATGTATACAAATAAAAAAGGAAATAACCCGTTTACTTAAGTATTCAGACCCTTTACTCAGTACTTTGTTGAAGCACCTTTGGCAGCGATACAGCCTTGAGTCTTCTTGGGTATGACGCCACAAGCTTGGCACACCTGTATTTGGGGAGTGTCTCCCATTCTTCTCTGCAGAACCTCTCAAGCTCTGTCAGGTTGGATAGGGAGTGTCGCTACAGAGCTAATTTCAGGTCTCTCCAAAGATGTTTGATCGGGTTCAAGTCCGGGCTCTGGCTGGGCCACTCAAGGACATTGAGAGACTTGTCCCAAAGCCACTCCTGAGTTGTTTTGGCTGTGTGCTTAGGGTTGTCCAGTTGAAAGGTGAACCTTTGCCCTCGTCTGACATCCTGGGCTCGCTGGAGCAGGTTTTCATCAAGGATCTCTCTGTACTTTGCTCCGTTAATCTTTTCCTCCATCCTGACTAGTCTCCCAGTCCCTGCCGCTGAAAAACATCCCTACAGCATGATGCTGCCACCACCTTGCTTTGCTGTAGGGATGGTGCCAGGTTTCCTCCAGACGTGATGCTTGGCATTCAGGCCAAGAAGTTAAATCTTGGTTTCATCAGACCAGAGAATCTTGTTTCTCATGGTCTGAGAGTCTTTAGGTGTCTTTTGGCAAACTCCAAGCAATGTGCCTTTTACTGAGGAGTGGCTTCTGTCTGGCCACTCTACCATAAAGGCCTGATTGGTGGAGTACTGCAGAGATGGTTGTCCTTCTGGAATGTTCTCCCATCTCCACAGAGGAACTCTGGAGCTCTGTCAGAGTTACCATTGTGTTCTTGTTCACCTTCATGATCATGGCCCTTCTACCCCGATTGCTCAGTTTGGCCGGGCGGCCAGCTCTAGCAAGAGTCTTGGTTCTTCCATTTAAGAATGATGGAGGCCACTGCGTTCTTGGGGACCTTCAATGCGGCATCATTTATTTGGTACCCTTCCCCAGATCTGTGCCTCGACACAATCCAGTCTCAGTCTCAGTTTACAATCCAGTCTCAGTTTATTTCTGTATCTTGCGTTTTGAAAATGCATCACCGTTTATTGCGGTAATGAAAGGCTACAGGGATTGTGTTCGTGTCTGCGCACTATGAACCACTTCTGTTTGGGGGTAGAGGGTCAAAACATGTGAGAACCACTGAGCTAGAGAACAGATTGCTGATTTGCTGTACAGCTAACTATAGGATCGGTTGCGGAGCAAACATCAAGTTGTAAAGAGAGTGGATTTCTATAAATACATTGGTGATCAAAAATTGGTGATCAAGAATATGAACAGTTTACTTTGCAAACTCACCAGCGATGGGGCATCATTTTGGTATGTCAAAATAGCTTGAAATGTATTATTTACTTATGAAGGTTGATTTTGGAATTTGTTGTTCAAATTAATTATTACATAACCAACATGTGTTGTAGACAAAATAATGAAAAGGGCTGTCTGGTAGCCTCAATAAATAGACAAAGTCATTGCATGTATTGATTTGTATTTTTACTTGAGACTTGCAGTAATTTCCAATGTTCATGTAGTCATGCATTGATGGCCGTGTTAGACAAAGTGCAAGTTAGGATTCAACTTAAGGGAACGGGTACCTAACCCAACCTCTCTGGTACTTCTCTATCTTTTAAAGTCCTTCTTTTAATTTCTCTAAGTTCACATCTTAGACAGATGTTATGGTGCACTCTTCAATAATATTTCAAACCCTCTGATGCTGGTCCTTGGAGACATATATGTCTGAGAAATGTCCATGTGTACATTCATTTTACCTGACTCTGTCATACTGTGGCGTGAGAGTAGGGGGTGTGGCTGGGAGAATGGGGGTGGGGGTGTGGCTGGGAGAGTGGGGGTATAGCTGGGAGAATGGGGGTATGGCTGGGAAAGAGAAACATGTTGTTTAGCTAAAACGTGAACAAGTGATTGATACAATAGCTGGGAGAATGGGGGTATGGCTGGGAGAGTGGGGGTGTGGCTGGGAGAGTGGGGGTGTGGCTGGGAGAGTGGGGGTGTGGCTGGTCAGGGGACAGCTGGGTGGAAGTGGTTCATAGGGAGAGATTGTAGGGGTTGGGGGGTGTTGGCAGAGAACATGAAGTATGACTCTGGGTGTACCTTAGGTATAAAAATAGATCTAATTTAAGGATCTAATTTTAGTCTGTGACAGTTTATAATTCAGAAGAGAATTCAGAACAGTCGGGCATCCATCCTATCCCAGCCTTAAATACAGACGGATGGAAGGATGGAGGGAGGGAGGGAGGAAGCCGGGAGACATTGAACAGATGTAGCCGTGGTGTCGAGGGGAAGAAAGAAGCGAGTAATTGTTTTGAGACAGACAGGAGCACTCATGTATGGCAGGCAGCGTTTGTTCATCTGTGCTTTTAGCGAAACGTTGACAAGAGGCCTCTAGTCTCAGCTTCAAACACTATTTCCCTTTGTTTCAATTTAGCCATGATTGGCTCCTCATCAGTGTGTGTGTTTGTCTGTATGTGTGTCTGTGTTTTCTGAACATGCCTTATTCATGATCTGTCGTACTTTGCATTTAAAGATAGAATCCGCAGTACAGTGCCATGGGCCGCCCCACCACCCTTGTAATTGTTTTTGTTGCCGAGCAGAAAAACGTTGTGAGCAGAGAAACGTCGTGCAGAATGGTAAAAACATTGCAGTACATATTGTGCTCTTCTATCGCTCGTGCAATGATGTCAGAAGGGGGAAAACTGTGTTCGTTGTTTGCAGTAACTTCTTTGTTGTTGTAATATTGCAAACAGACTTGGCTGTTTCACCATCAAGGATTCCAGCTTTAAAGACAAATGCAAATAAACATACTGAAGCTCATTATTCAAAGAGAAACATGTTGTTTAGCTAAAACGTGAACAAGTGATTGATACAATGTTATCAGCGCATGGCAAATGTCCCTCTGTAAAGTGTATTGAAAACTTCTGACAATAAACTTTAAATAAAGTTGACTGGACTTCACAGGCATATGGGTGCCCCTCTCTACTCCTGATGCGAAGTATTGGGTAGAAGGCTACAACAATCATCATGACCATCCAAAGTTAAATTCAAATAAATCACGAGTGTCCATGTTTCCTTTATTTCCTTTTATGACATGCCTTTACAACGTGTGGATGGTTGTATCAGTGCTTGGTCTTCAGTTTTATCACAAAGCATCAGACAATGTTTTGTCCGTCTCAAAAAAGAAAAAGAAAATGGACAGGCAGAGAAGACAATAACCACATTCTCTCTGTTTTATGCTACTTTCACGTTTTTTCTTCTTTATTTAGATGGTGGGAAACTAGGATATCAACGTCCATTTCATTTCTATCAGCTCTTTCAAAGACAAACCACACAGCGTTAATGTCTCCTTTGTGTTGGTTCTGTATACACTTTGCTGGACATGAAAGGAATATTAAACACAGAAACCTTTGACTGTGAAACGCAGTGCTTTTTTCATTCATGTCCAGAAAACAACTCTGAATGTGAAATTATTTGGTTAAAATGAGAAACAGAAAATATGAGAGAAGTTTTTCAGGCACTTAATTAAATATTCTTCCAGAGTCCTTGGCGTGGCTACACTGTGCTTTTTTAATTTGCGGTATGGGTACATGCATTGAAGTCTCCTCTCCTAAACCCATTACAAATACATGAGACATGAACTCATGGCCTCTGCTCTGCAGGACAAGACAGTGCAAAAGGCTGTACAGTAGCACAACATTAAAATACAACAATTTATTAAATGGATTTCAAATTCCTTCTCGCACACAACAACAATGTACCTATTTACATTTAGTTTGATAAATGTGTGTTGTGACTAGGCCTACTTGTCTATCAACCTGTTGTAACTACAACCTGTTGTACCTAAAACCTGCTGTAACTACACCCTGTTTTAACGACTTGTTGTAACTACAACCTGCTGTAACTACAACCTACTGTAACTACAACCTGTTGTAACTACTACCTGTTGTAACTACTACCTATTGTTACTACTACCTGTTGTACCTACAACCTGCTGTAACTACACCCTGTTTTAACGACTTGTTGTAACTACAACCTGCTGTAACTACAATCTACTGTAACTACACCCTGTTTTAACGACTTGTTGTAACTACAACCTGCTGTAACTACAACCTACTGTAACTACAACCTGCTGTAACTACACCCTGTTTTAACGACTTGTTTTAACTACAACCTGTTGTAACTACAACCTGCTGTAACTACACCCTGTTTTAACGACTTGTTGTAACTACAACCTGCTGTAACTACAATCTACTGTAACTACACCCTGTTTTAACGACTTGTTGTAACTACAACCTGCTGTAACTACAACCTGTTGTAACTACAACCTGCTGTAACTACACCCTGTTTTAACGACTTGTTGTAACTACAACCTGCTGAAACTACAATCTACTGTAACTACAACCTGTTGTAACTACAACCTACTGTAACTACACCCTGTTTTAACGACTTGTTGTAACTACAACCTGCTGTAACTACAACCTGCTGTAACTACAACCTGTTGTAACTACTACCTGTTGTTACTACTACCTGTTGTAACAACCTGTTGCAACTACTACCTATTGTAACAACCTGTTGTAACTACTACCTGTTGTAATGACTTGTTGTAACTACAACCTGTTGTAACTACAACCTGTTGTAACAACCTGTTGTAACTACAACCTGTTGTAACAACCTGTTGTAACTACTACCTGTTGTAATGACTTGTTGTAACTACAACCTGTTGTAACTACAACCTGTTGTAACAACCTGCTGTAACTACAACCTGTTGTAACAACCTGTTGTAACTACTACCTGTTGCTACTACCACCTGTTGTAACAACCTGCTGTAACTACAACCTCTTGTTACTACTACCTGTTGTAACAACCTGTTGTAACTACTACCTGTTGCTACTACTACGTGTTGTAACAACCTGTTGTAACTACTACCTGTTGTTACTACTACCTGTTGTAACAACCTGTTGTAACTACAACCTGCTGTAACTACAACCTGTTGTAACAACCTGTTGTAACTACTACCTATTGTAACAACCTGTTGTAACTACTACCTGTTGTAACTACAACCTGCTGTAACTACAACCTGTTGTAACTACTACCTGTTGTAACGACTTGTTGTAACTACAACCTGCAGTAACTACAACCTGTTGTAACTACTACCTGTTGCTACTACTACCTGTTGTAACAATCTGTTGTAATTACAACCTGCTGTAACTACAACCTGTTGTACCTAAAACCTGCTGTAACTACACCCTGTTTTAACGACTTGTTGTAACTACAACCTGCTGTAACTACAACCTACTGTAACTACAACCTGTTGTAACTACTACCTGTTGTAACTACTACCTATTGTTACTACTACCTGTTGTACCTACAACCTGCTGTAACTACACCCTGTTTTAACGACTTGTTGTAACTACAACCTGCTGTAACTACAATCTACTGTAACTACACCCTGTTTTAACGACTTGTTGTAACTACAACCTGCTGTAACTACAACCTACTGTAACTACAACCTGCTGTAACTACACCCTGTTTTAACGACTTGTTTTAACTACAACCTGTTGTAACTACAACCTGCTGTAACTACACCCTGTTTTAACGACTTGTTGTAACTACAACCTGCTGTAACTACAATCTACTGTAACTACACCCTGTTTTAACGACTTGTTGTAACTACAACCTGCTGTAACTACAACCTGTTGTAACTACAACCTGCTGTAACTACACCCTGTTTTAACGACTTGTTGTAACTACAACCTGCTGAAACTACAATCTACTGTAACTACAACCTGTTGTAACTACAACAAACTGTAACTACACCCTGTTTTAACGACTTGTTGTAACTACAACCTGCTGTAACTACAACCTGCTGTAACTACAACCTGTTGTAACTACTACCTGTTGTTACTACTACCTGTTGTAACAACCTGTTGCAACTACTACCTATTGTAACAACCTGTTGTAACTACTACCTGTTGTAATGACTTGTTGTAACTACAACCTGTTGTAACTACAACCTGTTGTAACAACCTGTTGTAACTACAACCTGTTGTAACAACCTGTTGTAACTACTACCTGTTGTAATGACTTGTTGTAACTACAACCTGTTGTAACTACAACCTGTTGTAACAACCTGCTGTAACTACAACCTGTTGTAACAACCTGTTGTAACTACTACCTGTTGCTACTACTACCTGTTGTAACAACCTGCTGTAACTACAACCTCTTGTTACTACTACCTGTTGTAACAACCTGTTGTAACTACTACCTGTTGCTACTACTACGTGTTGTAACAACCTGTTGTAACTACTACCTGTTGTTACTACTACCTGTTGTAACAACCTGTTGTAACTACAACCTGCTGTAACTACAACCTGTTGTAACAACCTGTTGTAACTACTACCTATTGTAACAACCTGTTGTAACTACTACCTGTTGTAACGACTTGTTGTAACTACAACCTGTTGTAACTACAACCTGCTGTAACTACAACCTGTTGTAACTACTACCTGTTGTAACGACTTGTTGTAACTACAACCTGCAGTAACTACAACCTGTTGTAACTACTACCTGTTGCTACTACTACCTGTTGTAACAATCTGTTGTAATTACAACCTGCTGTAACTACAACCTGTTGTAACAACCTGTTGTAACTACTACCTGTTGTAACAACCTGTTGTAACGACTTCTTGTAACTACTACCTGTTGTAACTACAACCTGTTGTAACAACCTGTTGTAACTACAACCTCTTGTAACAACCTGTTGTAAGTACTACCTGTTGTAACAACCTGTTGTAACTACTACCTGTTGTAACGACTTGTTGTAACTACAACCTGTTGTAACAACCTGTTGTAACTACTACCTATTGTAACTACTACATGTTGTAACTACAACCTGTTGTAACTACTACCTGTTGTAACAACCTGTTGTAACAACCTGTTGTAACAACCTGTTCAACTGGTTCACGAGTGTCCATATTTCCTTTATTTCCTTTTATGACATGCCTTTACAACGTGTGGATGGTTGTATCAGTGCTTGGTCTTCAGTTTTATCACAAAGCATCAGACAATGTTTTGTCCGTCTCAAAAAAGAAAAAGAAAATGGACAGGCAGAGAAGACAATAACCACATTCTCTCTGTTTTATGCTACTTTCACGTTTTTTCTTCTTTATTTAGATGGTGGGAAACTAGGATATCAACGTCCATTTCATTTCTATCAGCTCTTTCAAAGACAAACCACACAGCGTTAATGTCTCCTTTGTGTTGGTTCTGTATACACTTTGCTGGACATGAAAGGAATATTAAACACAGAAACCTTTGACTGTGAAACGCAGTGCTTTTTTCATTCATGTCCAGAAAACAACTCTGAATGTGAAATTATTTGGTTAAAATGAGAAACAGAAAATATGAGAGAAGTTTTCAGGCACTTAATTAAATATTCTTCCAGAGTCCTTGGCGTGGCTACACTGTGCTTTTTTAATTTGCGGTATGGGTACATGCATTGAAGTCTCCTCTCCTAAACCCATTACAAATACATGAGACATGAACTCATGGCCTCTGCTCTGCAGGACAAGACAGTGCAAAAGGCTGTACAGTAGCACAACATTAAAATACAACAATTTATTAAATGGATTTCAAATTCCTTCTCGCACACAACAACAATGTACCTATTTACATTTAGTTTGATAAATGTGTGTTGTGACTAGGCCTACTTGTCTATCAACCTGTTGTAACTACAACCTGTTGTACCTACAACCTGCTGTAACTACACCCTGTTTTAACGACTTGTTGTAACTACAACCTGCTGTAACTACAACCTACTGTAACTACAACCTGTTATAACTACTACCTGTTGTAACTACTACCTATTGTTACTACTACCTGCTGTAACTACACCCTGTTTTAACGACTTGTTGTAACTACAACCTGCTGTAACTACAATCTACTGTAACTACACCCTGTTTTAACGACTTGTTGTAACTACAACCTGCTGGAACTACAACCTACTGTAACTACAACCTGCTGTAACTACACCCTGTTTTAACGACTTGTTTTAACTACAACCTGTTGTAACTACAACCTGCTGTAACTACACCCTGTTTTAACGACTTGTTGTAACTACAACCTGCTGTAACTACAACCTACTGTAACTACACCCTGTTTTAACGACTTGTTGTAACTACAACCTGCTGTAACTACAACCTACTGTAACTACAACCTGCTGTAACTACAACCTGATTTAACGACTTGTTTTAACTACAACCTGTTGTAACTACAACCTGCTGTAACTACACCCTGTTTTAACGACTTGTTGTAACTACAACCTGCTGTAACTACAATCTACTGTAACTACACCCTGTTTTAATGACTTGTTGTAACTACAACCTGCTGTAACTACAATCTACTGTAACTACACCCTGTTTTAACGACTTGTTGTAACTACAACCTGCTGTAACTACAACCTACTGTAACTACAACCTGCTGTAACTACAACCTGTTTTAACGACTTGTTTTAACTACAACCTGTTGTAACTACAACCTGCTGTAACAACCTGTTGTAACTACTACCTGTTGTAACGACTTGTTGTAACTACAACCTGTTGTAACAACCTGTTGTAACTACTACCTGTTGTTACTACTACCTGTTGTAACAACCGGCTGTAACTACAACCTGTTGTAACAACCTGTTGTAACTACTACCTGTTGCTACTACTACCTGTTGTAACAACCTGCTGTAACTACAACCTCTTGTAACAACCTGTTGTAACTACTACCTGTTGTAACAACCTGTTGTAACTACTACCTGTTGTAACGACTTGTTGTAACTACAACCTGTTGTAACAACCTGTTGTAACTACTACCTGTTGTTACTACTACCTGTTGTAACAACCGGCTGTAACTACAACCTGTTGTAACAACCTGTTGTAACTACTACCTGTTGCTACTACTACCTGTTGTAACAACCTGCTGTAACTACAACCTCTTGTAACAACCTGTTGTAACTACTACCTGTTGTAACAACCTGTTGTAACTACAACCTGTTGTAACAACCTGTTGTAACTACTACCTGTTGTAACAACCTGTTGTAACTACTACCTATTGTAACTACAACCTGTTGTAACACCCTGTTGTAACTACAACCTGTTGTAACACCCTGTTGTAACTACTACCTGTTGTAACAATTACCTGTTGTAACGACTTGTTGTAACTACTACCTGTTATAACAACCTGTTGTAACGACTTGTTGTAACTACTACCTGTTGTAACTACAACCTGTTGTAACAACCTGTTGTAACTACAACCTCTTGTAACAACCTGTTGTAAGTACTACCTGTTGTAACAACCTGTTGTAACTACTACCTGTTGTAACGACTTGTTGTAACTACAACCTGTTGTAACAACCTGTTGTAACTACTACCTGTTGTTACTACTACCTGTTGTAACAACCGGCTGTAACTACAACCTGTTGTAACAACCTGTTGTAACTACTACCTGTTGCTACTACTACCTGTTGTAACAACCTGCTGTAACTACAACCTCTTGTAACAACCTGTTGTAACTACTACCTGTTGTAACAACCTGTTGTAACTACAACCTGCTGTAACTACAACCTGTTGTAACAACCTGTTGTAACTACTACCTGTTGTAACAACCTGTTGTAACAACCTGTTCTAACTACTACCTATTGTAACTACAACCTGTTGTAACACCCTGTTGTAACTACTACCTGTTGTAACAATTACCTGTTGTAACGACTTGTTGTAACTACTACCTGTTGTAACTACAACCTGTTGTAACTACAACCTGTTGTAACAACCTGTTGTAAGTACTACCTGTTGTAACAACCTGTTGTAACTACTACCTGTTGTAACGACTTGTTGTAACTACAACTTGTTGTAACAACCTGTTGTAACTACTACCTATTGTAACTACTACATGTTGTAACTACAACCTGTTGTAACTACTACCTGTTGTAACAACCTGTTGTAACAACCTGTTCAACCGGTTCACGAGTGTCCATATTTCCTTTATTTCCTTTTATGACATGCCTTCACAACGTGTGGATGGTTGTATCAGTGCTTGGTCTTCAGTTTTATCACAAAGCATCAGACAATGTTTTGTCCGTCTCAAAAAAGAAAAAGAAAATGGACAGGCAGAGAAGACAATAACCACATTCTCTCTGTTTTATGCTACTTTCACGTTTTTTCTTCTTTATTTAGATGGTGGGAAACTAGGATATCAACGTCCATTTAATTTCTATCAGCTCTTTCAAAGACAAACCACACAGCGTTAATGTCTCCTTTGTGTTGGTTCTGTATACACTTTGCTGGACATGAAAGGAATATTAAACACAGAAACCTTTGACTGTGAAACGCAGTGCTTTTTTCATTCATGTCCAGAAAACAACTCTGAATGTGAAATTATTTGGTTAAAATGAGAAACAGAAAATATGAGAGAAGTTTTCAGGCACTTAATTAAATATTCTTCCAGAGTCCTTGGCGTGGCTACACTGTGCTTTTTTAATTTGCGGTATGGGTACATGCATTGAAGTCTCCTCTTCTAAACCCATTACAAATACATGAGACATGAACTCATGGCCTCTGCTCTGCAGGACAAGACAGTGCAAAAGGCTGTACAGTAGCACAACATTAAAATACAACAATTTATTAAATGGATTTCAAATTCCTTCTCGCACACAACAACAATGTACCTATTTACATTTAGTTTGATAAATGTGTGTTGTGACTAGGCCTACTTGTCTATCAACCTGTTGTAACTACAACCTGTTGTACCTACAACCTGCTGTAACTACACCCTGTTTTAACGACTTGTTGTAACTACAACCTGCTGTAATTACAATCTACTGTAACTACACCCTGTTTTAACGACTTGTTGTAACTACAACCTGCTGTAACTACAACCTACTGTAACTACAACCTGCTGTAACTACACCCTGTTTTAACGACTTGTTTTAACTACAACCTGTTGTAACTACAACCTGCTGTAACTACACCCTGTTTTAACGACTTGTTGTAACTACAACCTGCTGTAACTACAATCTACTGTAACTACACCCTGTTTTAACGACTTGTTGTAACTACAACCTGCTGTAACTACAACCTACTGTAACTACAACCTGTTGTAACAACCTGTTGTAACTACTACCTGTTGCTACTACTACCTGTTGTAACAACCTGCTGTAACTACAACCTCTTGTAACAACCTGTTGTAACTACTACCTGTTGTAACAACCTGTTGTAACTACAACCTGCTGTAACTACAACCTGTTGTAACAACCTGTTGTAACTACTACCTGTTGTAACAACCTGTTGTAACAACCTGTTGTAACTACTACCTATTGTAACTACAACCTGTTGTAACACCCTGTTGTAACTACTACCTGTTGTAACAATTACCTGTTGTAACGACTTGTTGTAACTACTACCTGTTGTAACTACAACCTGTTGTAACTACAACCTGTTGTAACAACCTGTTGTAAGTACTACCTGTTGTAACAACCTGTTGTAACTACTACCTGTTGTAACGACTTGTTGTAACTACAACTTGTTGTAACAACCTGTTGTAACTACTACCTATTGTAACTACTACATGTTGTAACTACAACCTGTTGTAACTACTACCTGTTGTAACAACCTGTTGTAACAACCTGTTCAACCGGTTCACGAGTGTCCATATTTCCTTTATTTCCTTTTATGACATGCCTTTACAACGTGTGGATGGTTGTATCAGTGCTTGGTCTTCAGTTTTATCACAAAGCATCAGACAATGTTTTGTCCGTCTCAAAAAAGAAAAAGAAAATGGACAGGCAGAGAAGACAATAACCACATTCTCTCTGTTTTATGCTACTTTCACGTTTTTTCTTCTTTATTTAGATGGTGGGAAACTAGGATATCAACGTCCATTTAATTTCTATCAGCTCTTTCAAAGACAAACCACACAGCGTTAATGTCTCCTTTGTGTTGGTTCTGTATACACTTTGCTGGACATGAAAGGAATATTAAACACAGAAACCTTTGACTGTGAAACGCAGTGCTTTTTTCATTCATGTCCAGAAAACAACTCTGAATGTGAAATTATTTGGTTAAAATGAGAAACAGAAAATATGAGAGAAGTTTTCAGGCACTTAATTAAATATTCTTCCAGAGTCCTTGGCGTGGCTACACTGTGCTTTTTTAATTTGCGGTATGGGTACATGCATTGAAGTCTCCTCTTCTAAACCCATTACAAATACATGAGACATGAACTCATGGCCTCTGCTCTGCAGGACAAGACAGTGCAAAAGGCTGTACAGTAGCACAACATTAAAATACAACAATTTATTAAATGGATTTCAAATTCCTTCTCGCACACAACAACAATGTACCTATTTACATTTAGTTTGATAAATGTGTGTTGTGACTAGGCCTACTTGTCTATCAACCTGTTGTAACTACAACCTGTTGTACCTACAACCTGCTGTAACTACACCCTGTTTTAACGACTTGTTGTAACTACAACCTGCTGTAACTACAATCTACTGTAACTACACCCTGTTTTAACGACTTGTTGTAACTACAACCTGCTGTAACTACAACCTACTGTAACTACAACCTGCTGTAACTACACCCTGTTTTAACGACTTGTTTTAACTACAACCTGTTGTAACTACAACCTGCTGTAACTACACCCTGTTTTAACGACTTGTTGTAACTACAACCTGCTGTAACTACAATCTACTGTAACTACACCCTGTTTTAACGACTTGTTGTAACTACAACCTGCTGTAACTACAACCTACTGTAACTACAACCTGCTGTAACTACACCCTGTTTTAACGACTTGTTTTAACTACAACCTGTTGTAACTACAACCTGCTGTAACTACACCCTGTTTTAACGACTTGTTGTAACTACAACCTGCTGTAACTACAATCTACTGTAACTACACCCTGTTTTAACGACTTGTTGTAACTACAACCTGCTGTAACTACAACCTACTGTAACTACAACCTGCTGTAACTACACCCTGTTTTAACGACTTGTTTTAACTACAACCTGTTGTAACTACAACCTGCTGTAACTACACCCTGTTTTAACGACTTGTTGTAACTACAACCTGCTGTAACTACAATCTACTGTAACTACAACCTGTTGTAACTACAACCTACTGTAACTACACCCTGTTTTAACAACTTGTTGTAACTACAACCTGCTGTAACTACAACCTGCTGTAACTACAACCTGCTGTAACTACAACCTGTTGTAACAACCTGTTGCAACTACTACCTATTGTAACAACCTGTTGTAACTACTACCTGTTGTAATGACTTTTTGTAACTACAACCTGTTGTAACTACAACCTGTTGTAACAACCTGTTGTAACTACAACCTGTTGTAACAACCTGTTGTAACTACTACCTATTGTAACAACCTGTTGTAACTACTACCTGTTGTAACGACTTGTTGTAACTACAACCTGCTGTAACTACAACCTACTGTAACTACAACCTGCTGTAACTACACCCTGTTTTAACGACTTGTTTTAACTACAACCTGTTGTAACTACAACCTGCTGTAACTACACCCTGTTTTAACGACTTGTTGTAACTACAACCTGCTGTAACTACAATCTACTGTAACTACACCCTGTTTTAACGACTTGTTGTAACTACAACCTGCTGTAACTACAACCTACTGTAACTACAACCTGCTGTAACTACACCCTGTTTTAACGACTTGTTGTAACTACAACCTGCTGTAACTACAACCTACTGTAACTACAACCTGCTGTAACTACACCCTGTTTTAACGACTTGTTTTAACTACAACCTGTTGTAACTACAACCTGCTGTAACTACACCCTGTTTTAACGACTTGTTGTAACTACAACCTGCTGTAACTACAATCTACTGTAACTACACCCTGTTTTAATGACTTGTTGTAACTACAACCTGCTGTAACTACAACCTACTGTAACTACAACCTGCTGTAACTACACCCTGTTTTAACGACTTGTTTTAACTACAACCTGTTGTAACTACAACCTGCTGTAACTACACCCTGTTTTAACGACTTGTTGTAACTACAACCTGCTGTAACTACAATATACTGTAACTACAACCTGTTGTAACTACAACCTACTGTAACTACACCCTGTTTTAACGACTTGTTGTAACTACAACCTGCTGTAACTACAACCTGCTGTAACTACAACCTGCTGTAACTAAAACCTGTTGTAACAACCAGTTGCAACTACTACCTATTGTAACAACCTGTTGTAACTACTACCTGTTGTAATGACTTGTTGTAACTACAACCTGTTGTAACTACAACCTGTTGTAACAACCTGTTGTAACTACAACCTGTTGTAACAACCTGTTGTAACTACTACCTATTGTAACAACCTGTTGTAACTACTACCTGTTGTAACGACTTGTTGTAACTACAACCTGTTGTAACTACAACCTGCTGTAACTACAACCTGTTGTAACTACTACCTGTTGTAACGACTTGTTGTAACTACAACCTGCAGTAACTACAACCTGTTGTAACTACTACCTGTTGCTACTACTACCTGTTGTAACAATCTGTTGTAATTACAACCTGCTGTAACTACAACCTGTTGTAACAACCTGTTGTAACTACTACCTGTTGTAACAACCTGTTGTAACGACTTGTTGTAACTACTACCTGTTGTAACTACAACCTGTTGTAACAACCTGTTGTAACTACAACCTCTTGTAACAACCTGTTGTAACTACTACCTATTGTAACTACTACATGTTGTAAATACAACCTGTTGTAACTACTACCTGTTGTAACAACCTGTTGTAACAACCTGTTGTAACAACCTGTTGTAACTACTACTTATTGTAACTACTACCTGTTGTAACAACCTGTTGTAACAACCTGTTGTAACAACCTGTTGTAACTACTACCTATTGTAACTACTACCTGTTGCTACTACTACCTGTTTAACAATCTGTTTTAATTACAACCTGCTGTAACTACAACCTGTTGTAACAACCTGTTGTAACTACTACCTGTTGTAACAACCTGTTGTAACGACTTGTTGTAACTACTCCCTGTTGTAACTACAACCTGTTGTAACAACCTGTTGTAACTACAACCTCTTGTAACAACCTGTTGTAAGTACTACCTGTTGTAACAACCTGTTGTAACTACTACCTGTTGTAACGACTTGTTGTAACTACAACCTGTTGTAACAACCTGTTGTAACTACAACCTCTTGTAACTACTACATGTTGTAACTACAACCTGTTGTAACTACTACCTGTTGTAACAACCTGTTGTAACAACCTGTTGTAACTACTACCTATTGTAACTACTACCTGTTGTAACAACCTGTTGTAACTACAACCTGCTGTAACTACAACCTGTTGTAACAACCTGTTGTAACTACTACCTGTTGTAACGACTTGTTGTAACTACAACCTGTTGTAACTACAACCTGCTGTAACTACAACCTTCTGTAACTACTACCTGTTGTAACGACTTGTTGTAACTACAACCTGCTGTTACTACAACCTGTTGTAACTACTACCTGTTGTAACAATTACCTGTTGTAACGACTTGTTGTAACTACTACCTGTTGTAACAACCTGTTGTAACAACCTGTTTTAACAACCTGTTGTAACTAATACCTATTGTAACTACTACCTGTTGTAACAACCTGTTGTAACTACAACCTGCTGTAACTACAACCTGTTGTAACAACCTGTTGTAACTACTACCTGTTGTAACAACCTGTTGTAACAACCTGTTGTAACAACCTGTTGTAACTACTACCTATTGTAACTACAACCTGTTGTAACACCCTGTTGTAACTACTACCTGTTGTAACAATTACCTGTTGTAACGACTTGTTGTAACTACTACCTGTTGTAACTACAACCTGTTGTAACTACAACCTGTTGTAACAACCTGTTGTAAGTACTACCTGTTGTAACAACCTGTTGTAACTACTACCTGTTGTAACGACTTGTTGTAACTACAACTTGTTGTAACAACCTGTTGTAACTACTACCTATTGTAACTACTACATGTTGTAACTAAACCTGTTGTAACTACTACCTGTTGTAACAACCTGTTGTAACAACCTGTTGTAACAACCTGTTCAACCAGGTTGTAATTACAACCTGCTGTAACTACAACCTGTTGTAACAACCTGTTGTAACTACTACCTGTTGTAACAACCTGTTGTAACGACTTGTTGTAACTACTACCTGTTGTAACTACAACCTGTTGTAACAACCTGTTGTAACTACAACCTCTTGTAACAACCTGTTGTAAGTACTACCTGTTGTAACAACCTGTTGTAACGACTTGTTGTAACTACTCCCTGTTGTAAGTACTACCTGTTGTAACAACCTGTTGTAACTACAACCTCTTGTAACGACTTGTTGTAACTACAACCTGTTGTAATAACCTGTTGTAACTACTACCTATTGTAACTACTACCTGTTGCAACTACTACCTGTTGTATCAATCTGTTGTAATTACAACCTGCTGTAACTACAACCTGTTGTAACAACCTGTTGTAACTACTACCTGTTGTAACAACCTGTTGTAACGACTTGTTGTAACTACTCCCTGTTGTAACTACAACCTGTTGTAACAACCTGTTGTAACTACAACCTCTTGTAACAACCTGTTGTAAGTACTACCTGTTGTAACAACCTGTTGTAACTACTACCTGTTGTAACGACTTGTTGTAACTACAACCTGTTGTAACAACCTGTTGTAACTACTACCTATTGTAACTACTACATGTTGTAACTACAACCTGTTGTAACTACTACCTGTTGTAACAACCTGTTGTAACAACCTGTTGTAACTACTACCTATTGTAACTACTACCTGTTGTAACAACCTGTTGTAACTACAACCTGCTGTAACTACAACCTGTTGTAACAACCTGTTGTAACTACTACCTGTTGTAACGACTTGTTGTAACTACAACCTGTTGTAACTACAACCTGCTGTAACTACAACCTGTTGTAACTACTACCTGTTGTAACGACTTGTTGTAACTACAACCTGCTGTTACTACAACCTGTTGTAACTACTACCTGTTGTAACAATTACCTGTTGTAACGACTTGTTGTAACTACTACCTGTTGTAACAACCTGTTGTAACAACCCGTTTTAACAACCTGTTGTAACTACTACCTATTGTAACTACTACCTGTTGTAACAACCTGTTGTAACTACAACCTGCTGTAACTACAACCTGTTGTAACAACCTGTTGTAACTACTACCTGTTGTAACAACCTGTTGTAACAACCTGTTGTAACAACCTGTTGTAACTACTACCTGTTGTTACTACTACCTGTTGTAACAACCTGTTGTAACTACAACATGCTGTAACTACAACCTGTTGTAACAACCTATTGTAACTAAAACCTGTTGTAACACCCTGTTGTAACTACTACCTGTTGTAACAATTACCTGTTGTAACGACTTGTTGTAACTACTACCTGTTGTAACTACAACCTGTTGTAACTACAACCTGTTGTAACAACCTGTTGTAAGTACTACCTGTTGTAACAACCTGTTGTAACTACTACCTGTTGTAACGACTTGTTGTAACTACAACTTGTTGTAACAACCTGTTGTAACTACTACCTATTGTAACTACTACATGTTGTAACTACAACCTGTTGTAACTACTACCTGTTGTAACAACCTGTTGTAACAACCTGTTGTAACAACCTGTTCAACCAGGTTGTAATTACAACCTGCTGTAACTACAACCTGTTGTAACAACCTGTTGTAACTACTACCTGTTGTAACTACAACCTGTTGTAACAACCTGTTGTAACTACAACCTCTTGTAACAACCTGTTGTAAGTACTACCTGTTGTAACAACCTGTTGTAACTACTACCTGTTGTAACGACTTGTTGTAACTACAACCTGTTGTAACAACCTGTTGTAACTACTACCTATTGTAACTACTACATGTTGTAACTACAACCTGTTGTAACTACTACCTGTTGTAACAACCTGTTGTAACTACTACCTGTTGCTACTACTACCTGTTGTAACAACCTGTTGTAACTACTACCTGTTGTTACTACTACCTGTTGTAACAACCTGTTGTAACTACAACCTGCTGTAACTACAACCTGTTGTAACAACCTGTTGTAACTACTACCTATTGTAACAACCTGTTGTAACTACTACCTGTTGTAACGACTTGTTGTAACTACAACCTGTTGTAACTACAACCTGCTGTAACTACAACCTGTTGTAACTACTACCTGTTGTAACGACTTGTTGTAACTACAACCTGCAGTAACTACAACCTGTTGTAACTACTACCTGTTGTTACTACTACCTGTTGTAACAACCTGCTGTAACTACAACCTGTTGTAACAACCTGTTGTAACTACTACCTGTTGCTACTACTACCTGTTGTAACAACCTGTTGTAACTACTACCTGTTGTAACAACCTCAACCTGTTGTAACACCCTGTTGTAACTACTACCTGTTGTAACAATTACCTGTTGTAACGACTTGTTGTAACTACTACCTGTTGTAACTACAACCCGTTGTAACTACAACCTGTTGTAACAACCTGTTGTAAGTACTACCTGTTGTAACAACCTGTTGTAACTACTACCTGTTGTAACGACTTGTTGTAACTACAACTTGTTGTAACAACCTGTTGTAACTACTACCTATTGTAACTACTACATGTTGTAACTACAACCTGTTGTAACTACAACCTGTTGTAACAACCTGTTGTAACTACAACCTCTTGTAACAACCTGTTGTAAGTACTACCTGTTGTAACAACCTGTTGTAACGACTTGTTGTAACTACTCCCTGTTGTAACTACAACCTGTTGTAACAACCTGTTGTAACTACAACCTCTTGTAACAACCTGTTGTAAGTACTACCTGTTGTAACAACCTGTTGTAACTACTACCTGTTGTAACGACTTGTTGTAACTACAACCTGTTGTAACAACCTGTTGTAACTACTACCTATTGTAACTACTACCTGTTGCTACTACTACCTGTTGTATCAATCTGTTGTAATTACAACCTGCTGTAACTACAACCTGTTGTAACAACCTGTTGTAACTACTACCTGTTGTAACAACCTGTTGTAACGACTTGTTGTAACTACTCCCTGTTGTAACTACAACCTGTTGTAACAACCTGTTGTAACTACAACCTCTTGTAACAACCTGTTGTAAGTACTACCTGTTGTAACAACCTGTTGTAACTACTACCTGTTGTAACGACTTATTGTAACTACAACCTGTTGTAACAACCTGTTGTAACTACTACCTATTGTAACTACTACATGTTGTAACTACAACCTGTTGTAACTACTACCTGTTGTAACAACCTGTTGTAACAACCTGTTGTAACTACTACCTATTGTAACTACTACCTGTTGTAACAACCTGTTGTAACTACAACCTGCTGTAACTACAACCTGTTGTAACAACCTGTTGTAACTACTACCTGTTGTAACGACTTGTTGTAACTACAACCTGTTGTAACTACAACCTGCTGTAACTACAACCTGTTGTAACTACTACCTGTTGTAACGACTTGTTGTAACTACAACCTGCTGTTACTACAACCTGTTGTAACTACTACCTGTTGTAACAATTACCTGTTGTAACGACTTGTTGTAACTACTACCTGTTGTAACAACCTGTTGTAACAACCTGTTTTAACAACCTGTTGTAACTACTACCTATTGTAACTACTACCTGTTGTAACAACCTGTTGTAACTACAACCTGCTGTAACTACAACCTGTTGTAACAACCTGTTGTAACTACTACCTGTTGTAACAACCTGTTGTAACAACCTGTTGTAACAACCTGTTGTAACAACCTGTTGTAACTACTACCTATTGTAACTAAAACCTGTTGTAACACCCTGTTGTAACTACTACCTGTTGTAACAATTACCTGTTGTAACGACTTGTTGTAACTACTACCTGTTGTAACTACAACCTGTTGTAACTACAACCTGTTGTAACAACCTGTTGTAAGTACTACCTGTTGTAACAACCTGTTGTAACTACTACCTGTTGTAACGACTTGTTGTAACTACAACTTGTTGTAACAACCTGTTGTAACTACTACCTATTGTAACTACTACATGTTGTAACTACAACCTGTTGTAACTACTACCTGTTGTAACAACCTGTTGTAACAACCTGTTGTAACAACCTGTTCAACCAGGTTGTAATTACAACCTGCTGTAACTACAACCTGTTGTAACAACCTGTTGTAACTACTACCTGTTGTAACAACCTGTTGTAACGACTTGTTGTAACTACTACCTGTTGTAACTACAACCTGTTGTAACAACCTGCTGTAACTACAACCTCTTGTAACAACCTGTTGTAAGTACTACCTGTTGTAACAACCTGTTGTAACTACTACCTGTTGTAACGACTTGTTGTAACTACAACCTGTTGTAACAACCTGTTGTAACTACTACCTATTGTAACTACTACATGTTGTAACTACAACCTGTTGTAACTACTACCTGTTGTAACAACCTGTTGTAACTACTACCTGTTGCTACTACTACCTGTTGTAACAACCTGTTGTAACTACTACCTGTTGTTACTACTACCTGTTGTAACAACCTGTTGTAACTACAACCTGCTGTAACTACAACCTGTTGTAACAACCTGTTGTAACTACTACCTATTGTAAAAACCTGTTGTAACTACTACCTGTTGTAACGACTTGTTGTAACTACAACCTGTTGTAACTACAACCTGCTGTAACTACAACCTGTTGTAACTACTACCTGTTGTAACGACTTGTTGTAACTACAACCTGCAGTAACTACAACCTGTTGTAACTACTACCTGTTGTTACTACTACCTGTTGTAACAACCTGCTGTAACTACAACCTGTTGTAACAACCTGTTGTAACTACTACCTGTTGCTACTACTACCTGTTGTAACAACCTGTTGTAACTACTACCTGTTGTAACAACCTCAACCTGTTGTAACACCCTGTTGTAACTACTACCTGTTGTAACAATTACCTGTTGTAACGACTTGTTGTAACTACTACCTGTTGTAACTACAACCTGTTGTAACTACAACTTGTTGTAACAACCTGTTGTAAGTACTACCTGTTGTAACAACCTGTTGTAACTACTACCTGTTGTAACGACTTGTTGTAACTACAACTTGTTGTAACAACCTGTTGTAACTACTACCTATTGTAACTACTACATGTTGTAACTACAACCTGTTGTAACTACTACCTGTTGTAACAACCTGTTGTAACAACCTGTTCAACCGGTTCACGAGTGTCCATATTTCCTTTATTTCCTTTTATGACATGCCTTTACAACGTGTGGATGGTTGTATCAGTGCTTGGTCTTCAGTTTTATCACAAAGCATCAGACAATGTTTTGTCCGTCTCAAAAAAGAAAAAGAAAATGGACAGGCAGAGAAGACAATAACCACATTCTCTCTGTTTTATGCTACTTTCACGTTTTTTCTTCTTTATTTAGATGGTGGGAAACTAGGATATCAACGTCCATTTCATTTCCATCAGCTCTTTCAAAGACAAACCACACAGCGTTAATGTCTCCTTTGTGTTGGTTCTGTATACACTTTGCTGGACATGAAAGGAATATTAAACACAGAAACCTTTGACTGTGAAACGCAGTGCTTTTTTTCATTCATGTCCAGAAAACAACTCTGAATGTGAAAGTTTTCAGGCACTTAATTAAATATTCTTCCAGAGTCCTTGGCGTGGCTACACTGTGCTTTTTTAATTTGCGGTATGGGTACATGCATTGAAGTCTCCTCTCCTAAACCCATTACAAATACATGAGACATGAACTCATGGCCTCTGCTCTGCAGGACAAGACAGTGCAAAAGGCTGTACAGTAGCACAACATTAAAATACAACAATTTATTAAATGGATTTCAAATTCCTTCTCGCACACAACAACAATGTACCTATTTACATTTAGTTTGATAAATGTGTGTTGTGACTAGGCCTACTTGTCTATCAACCTGTTGTAACTACAACCTGTTGTACCTACAACCTGCTGTAACTACACCCTGTTTTAAAGACTTGTTGTAACTACAACCTGCTGTAACTACAACCTACTGTAACTACAACCTGTTGTAACTACTACCTGTTGTAACTACTACCTATTGTTACTACTACCTGTTGTACCTACAACCTGCTGTAACTACACCCTGTTTTAACGAATTGTTGTAACTACAACCTGCTGTAACTACAACCTACTGTAACTACAACCTGCTGTAACTACACCCTGTTTTAACGACTTGTTTTAACTACAACCTGTTGTAACTACAACCTGCTGTAACTACACCCTGTTTTAACGACTTGTTGTAACTACAACCTGCTGTAACTACAATCTACTGTAACTACACCCTGTTTTAACGACTTGTTGTAACTACAACCTGCTGTAACTACAACCTGTTGTAACTACAACCTGCTGTAACTACACCCTGTTTTAACGACTTGTTGTAACTACAACCTGCTGTAACTACAATCTACTGTAACTACAACCTGTTGTAACTACAACCTACTGTAACTACACCCTGTTTTAACGACTTGTTGTAACTACAACCTGCTGTAACTACAACCTGCTGTAACTACAACCTGTTGTAACTACTACCTGTTGTTACTACTACCTGTTGTAACAACCTGTTGCAACTACTACCTATTGTAACAACCTGTTGTAACTACTACCTGTTGTAATGACTTGTTGTAACTACAACCTGTTGTAACTACAACCTGTTGTAACAACCTGTTGTAACTACAACCTGTTGTAACAACCTGTTGTAACTACTACCTGTTGTAATGACTTGTTGTAACTACAACCTGTTGTAACTACAACCTGTTGTAACAACCTGCTGTAACTACAACCTGTTGTAACAACCTGTTGTAACTACTACCTGTTGCTACTACTACCTGTTGTAACAACCTGCTGTAACTACAACCTCTTGTAACAACCTGTTGTAACTACTACCTGTTGTAACAACCTGTTGTAACTACTACCTGTTGTTACTACTACCTGTTGTAACAACCTGTTGTAACAACCTGTTGTAACTACTACCTGTTGCTACTACTACCTGTTGTAACAACCTGTTGTAACTACTACCTGTTGTTACTACTACCTGTTGTAACAACCTGTTGTAACTACAACCTGCTGTAACTACAACCTGTTGTAACAACCTGTTGTAACTACTACCTATTGTAACAACCTGTTGTAACTACTACCTGTTGTAACGACTTGTTGTAACTACAACCTGTTGTAACTACAACCTGCTGTAACTACAACCTGTTGTAACTACTACCTGTTGTAACGACTTGTTGTAACTACAACCTGCAGTAACTACAACCTGTTGTAACTACTACCTGTTGTTACTACTACCTGTTGTAACAACCTGCTGTAACTACAACCTGTTGTAACAACCTGTTGTAACTACTACCTGTTGCTACTACTACCTGTTGTAACAACCTGTTGTAACTACTACCTGTTGTAACAACCTCAACCTGTTGTAACACCCTGTTGTAACTACTACCTGTTGTAACAATTACCTGTTGTAACGACTTGTTGTAACTACTACCTGTTGTAACTACTACCTGTTGTAACTACAACCTGTTGTAACAACCTGTTGTAAGTACTACCTGTTGTAACAACCTGTTGTAACTACTACCTGTTGTAACGACTTGTTGTAACTACAACTTGTTGTAACAACCTGTTGTAACTACTACCTATTGTAACTACTACATGTTGTAACTACAACCTGTTGTAACTACTACCTGTTGTAACAACCTGTTGTAACAACCTGTTCAACCGGTTCACGAGTGTCCATATTTCCTTTATTTCCTTTTATGACATGCCTTTACAACGTGTGGATGGTTGTATCAGTGCTTGGTCTTCAGTTTTATCACAAAGCATCAGACAATGTTTTGTCCGTCTCAAAAAAGAAAAAGAAAATGGACAGGCAGAGAAGACAATAACCACATTCTCTCTGTTTTATGCTACTTTCACGTTTTTTCTTCTTTATTTAGATGGTGGGAAACTAGGATATCAACGTCCATTTCATTTCCATCAGCTCTTTCAAAGACAAACCACACAGCGTTAATGTCTCCTTTGTGTTGGTTCTGTATACACTTTGCTGGACATGAAAGGAATATTAAACACAGAAACCTTTGACTGTGAAACGCAGTGCTTTTTTCATTCATGTCCAGAAAACAACTCTGAATGTGAAAGTTTTCAGGCACTTAATTAAATATTCTTCCAGAGTCCTTGGCGTGGCTACACTGTGCTTTTTTAATTTGAGGTATGGGTACATGCATTGAAGTCTCCTCTCCTAAACCCATTACAAATACATGAGACATGAACTCATGGCCTCTGCTCTGCAGGACAAGACAGTGCAAAAGGCTGTACAGTAGCACAACATTAAAATACAACAATTTATTAAATGGATTTCAAATTCCTTCTCGCACACAACAACAATGTACCTATTTACATTTAGTTTGATAAATGTGTGTTGTGACTAGGCCTACTTGTCTATCAACCTGTTGTAACTACAACCTGTTGTACCTACAACCTGCTGTAACTACACCCTGTTTTAACGACTTGTTGTAACTACAACCTGCTGTAACTACAACCTACCGTAACTACAACCTGTTGTAACTACTACCTGTTGTAACTACTACCTATTGTTACTACTACCTGTTGTACCTACAACCTGCTGTAACTACACCCTGTTTTAACGACTTGTTGTAACTACAACCTGCTGTAACTACAACCTACTGTAACTACAACCTGCTGTAACTACACCCTGTTTTAACAACTTGTTTTAACTACAACCTGTTGTAACTACAACCTGCTGTAACTACACCCTGTTTTAACGACTTGTTGTAACTACAACCTGCTGTAACTACAATCTACTGTAACTACACCCTGTTTTAACGACTTGTTGTAACTACAACCTGCTGTAACTACAACCTGTTGTAACTACAACCTGCTGTAACTACACCCTGTTTTAACGACTTGTTGTAACTACAACCTGCTGTAACTACAATCTACTGTAACTACAACCTGTTGTAACTACAACCTACTGTAACTACACCCTGTTTTAACGACTTGTTGTAACTACAACCTGCTGTAACTACAACCTGCTGTAACTACAACCTGTTGTAACTACTACCTGTTGTTACTACTACCTGTTGTAACAACCTGTTGCAACTACTACCTATTGTAACAACCTGTTGTAACTACTACCTGTTGTAATGACTTGTTGTAACTACAACCTGTTGTAACTACAACCTGTTGTAACAACCTGTTGTAACTACAACCTGTTGTAACAACCTGTTGTAACTACTACCTGTTGTAATGACTTGTTGTAACTACAACCTGTTGTAACTACAACCTGTTGTAACAACCTGCTGTAACTACAACCTGTTGTAACAACCTGTTGTAACTACTACCTGTTGTTACTACTACCTGTTGTAACAACCTGCTGTAACTACAACCTGTTGTAACAACCTGTTGTAACTACTACCTGTTGCTACTACTACCTGTTGTAACAACCTGTTGTAACTACTACCTGTTGTAACAACCTCAACCTGTTGTAACACCCTGTTGTAACTACTACCTGTTGTAACAATTACCTGTTGTAACGACTTGTTGTAACTACTACCTGTTGTAACTACTACCTATTGTTACTACTACCTGTTGTACCTACAACCTGCTGTAACTACACCCTGTTTTAACGACTTGTTGTAACTACAACCTGCTGTAACTACAACCTACTGTAACTACAACCTGCTGTAACTACACCCTGTTTTAACGACTTGTTTTAACTACAACCTGTTGTAACTACAACCTGCTGTAACTACACCCTGTTTTAACGACTTGTTGTAACTACAACCTGCTGTAACTACAATCTACTGTAACTACACCCTGTTTTAACGACTTGTTGTAACTACAACCTGCTGTAACTACAACCTGTTGTAACTACAACCTGCTGTAACTACACCCTGTTTTAACGACTTGTTGTAACTACAACCTGCTGTAACTACAATCTACTGTAACTACAACCTGTTGTAACTACAACCTACTGTAACTACACCCTGTTTTAACGACTTGTTGTAACTACAACCTGCTGTAACTACAACCTGCTGTAACTACAACCTGTTGTAACTACAACCTGTTGTAACTACAACCTGTTGTAACAACCTGTTGTAACTACAACCTGTTGTAACAACCTGTTGTAACTACTACCTGTTGTAATGACTTGTTGTAACTACAACCTGTTGTAACTACAACCTGTTGTAACAACCTGCTGTAACTACAACCTGTTGTAACAACCTGTTGTAACTACTACCTGTTGTTACTACTACCTGTTGTAACAACCTGCTGTAACTACAACCTGTTGTAACAACCTGTTGTAACTACTACCTGTTGCTACTACTACCTGTTGTAACAACCTGTTGTAACTACTACCTGTTGTAACAACCTCAACCTGTTGTAACACCCTGTTGTAACTACTACCTGTTGTAACAATTACCTGTTGTAACGACTTGTTGTAACTACTACCTGTTGTAACTACAACCTGTTGTAACTACAACCTGTTGTAACAACCTGTTGTAAGTACTACCTGTTGTAACAACCTGTTGTAACTACTACCTGTTGTAACGACTTGTTGTAACTACAACTTGTTGTAACAACCTGTTGTAACTACTACCTATTGTAACTACTACATGTTGTAACTACAACCTGTTGTAACTACTACCTGTTGTAACAACCTGTTGTAACAACCTGTTCAACCGGTTCACGAGTGTCCATATTTCCTTTATTTCCTTTTATGACATGCCTTTACAACGTGTGGATGGTTGTATCAGTGCTTGGTCTTCAGTTTTATCACAAAGCATCAGACAATGTTTTGTCCGTCTCAAAAAAGAAAAAGAAAATGGACAGGCAGAGAAGACAATAACCACATTCTCTCTGTTTTATGCTACTTTCACGTTTTTTCTTCTTTATTTAGATGGTGGGAAACTAGGATATCAACGTCCATTTCATTTCCATCAGCTCTTTCAAAGACAAACCACACAGCGTTAATGTCTCCTTTGTGTTGGTTCTGTATACACTTTGCTGGACATGAAAGGAATATTAAACACAGAAACCTTTGACTGTGAAACGCAGTGCTTTTTTCATTCATGTCCAGAAAACAACTCTGAATGTGAAATTATTTGGTTAAAATGAGAAACAGAAAATATGAGAGAAGTTTTCAGGCACTTAATTAAATATTCTTCCAGAGTCCTTGGCGTGGCTACACTGTGCTTTTTTAATTTGCGGTATGGGTACATGCATTGAAGTCTCCTCTCCTAAACCCATTACAAATACATGAGACATGAACTCATGGCCTCTGCTCTGCAGGACAAGACAGTGCAAAAGGCTGTACAGTAGCACAACATTAAAATACAACAATTTATTAAATGGATTTCAAATTCCTTCTCGCACACAACAACAATGTACCTATTTACATTTAGTTTGATAAATGTGTGTTGTGACTAGGCCTACTTGTCTATCAACCTGTTGTAACTACAACCTGTTGTACCTACAACCTGCTGTGACTACACCCTGTTTTAACGACTTGTTGTAACTACAACCTGCTGTAACTACAACCTACTGTAACTACAACCTGTTGTAACTACTACCTGTTGTAACTACTACCTATTGTTACTACTACCTGTTGTACCTACAACCTGCTGTAACTACACCCTGTTTTAACGACTTGTTGTAACTACAACCTGCTGTAACTACAATCTACTGTAACTACACCCTGTTTTAACGACTTGTTGTAACTACAACCTGCTGTAACTACAACCTACTGTAACTACAACCTGCTGTAACTACACCCTGTTTTAATGACTTGTTTTAACTACAACCTGTTGTAACTACAACCTGCTGTAACTACACCCTGTTTTAACGACTTGTTGTAACTACAACCTGCTGTAACTACAATCTACTGTAACTACACCCTGTTTTAACGACTTGTTGTAACTACAACCTGCTGTAACTACAACCTGTTGTAACTACAACCTGCTGTAACTACACCCTGTTTTAACGACTTGTTGTAACTACAACCTGCTGTAACTACAATCTACTGTAACTACAACCTGTTGTAACTACAACCTACTGTAACTACACCCTGTTTTAACGACTTGTTGTAACTACAACCTGCTGTAACTACAACCTGCTGTAACTACAACCTGTTGTAACTACTACCTGTTGTAATGACTTGTTGTAACTACAACCTGTTGTAACTACAACCTACTGTAACTACACCCTGTTTTAACGACTTGTTGTAACTACAACCTGCTGTAACTACAACCTGCTGTAACTACAACCTGTTGTAACTACTACCTGTTGTAACAACCTGTTGCAACTACTACCTATTGTAACAACCTGTTGTAACTACTACCTGTTGTAATGACTTGTTGTAACTACAACCTGTTGTAACTACAACCTGTTGTAACAACCTGTTGTAACTACAACCTGTTGTAACAACCTGTTATAACTACTACCTGTTGTAATGACTTGTTGTAACTACAACCTGTTGTAACTACAACCTGTTGTAACAACCTGCTGTAACTACAACCTGTTGTAACAACCTGTTGTAACTACTACCTGTTGCTACTACTACCTGTTGTAACAACCTGCTGTAACTACAACCTCTTGTAACAACCTGTTGTAACTACTACCTGTTGTAACAACCTGTTGTAACTACTACCTGTTGTTACTACTACCTGTTGTAACAACCTGTTGTAACTACTACCTGTTGCTACTACTACCTGTTGTAACAACCTGTTGTAACTACTACCTGTTGTTACTACTACCTGTTGTAACAACCTGTTGTAACTACAACCTGCTGTAACTACAACCTGTTGTAACAACCTGTTGTAACTACTACCTATTGTAACAACCTGTTGTAACTACTACCTGTTGTAACGACTTGTTGTAACTACAACCTGTTGTAACTACAACCTGCTGTAACTACAACCTGTTGTAACTACTACCTGTTGTAACGACTTGTTGTAACTACAACCTGCAGTAACTACAACCTGTTGTAACTACTACCTGTTGTAACAATCTGTTGTAATTACAACCTGCTGTAACTACAACCTGTTGTAACAACCTGTTGTAACTACTACCTGTTGTAACAACCTGTTGTAACGACTTGTTGTAACTACTACCTGTTGTAACTACAACCTGTTGTAACAACCTGTTGTAACTACAACCTCTTGTAACAACCTGTTGTAAGTACTACCTGTTGTAACAACCTGTTGTAACTACTACCTGTTGAAACGACTTGTTGTAACTACAACCTGTTGTAACAACCAGTTGTAACTACTACCTATTGTAACTACTACATGTTGTAACTACAACCTGCTGTAACTACTACCTGTTGTAACAACCTGTTGTAACAACCTGTTGTAACTACTACCTATTGTAACTACTACCTGTTGTAACAACCTGTTGTAACTACAACCTGCTGTAACTACAACCTGTTGTAACAACCTGTTGTAACTACTACCTGTTGTAACGACTTGTTGTAACTACAACCTGTTGTAACTACAACCTGCTGTAACTACAACCTGTTGTAACTACTACCTGTTGTAACGACTTGTTGTAACTACAACCTGCTGTTACTACAACCTGTTGTAACTACTACCTGTTGTAACAATTACCTGTTGTAACGACTTGTTGTAACTACTACCTGTTGTAACAACCTGTTGTAACAACCTGTTGTAACTACTACCTATTGTAACTACTACCTGTTGTAACAACCTGTTGTAACTACAACCTGCTGTAACTACAACCTGTTGTAACAACCTGTTGTAACTACTACCTGTTGTAACAACCTGTTGTAACAACCTGTTGTAACAAACTGTTGTAACTACTACCTATTGTAACTACAACCTGTTGTAACACCCTGTTGTAACTACTACCTGTTGTAACAATTACCTGTTGTAACGACTTGTTGTAACTACAACCTGTTGTAACTACAACCTGTTGTAACAACCTGTTGTAAGTACTACCTGTTGTAACAACCTGTTGTAACTACTACCTGTTGTAACGACTTGTTGTAACTACAACTTGTTGTAACAACCTGTTGTAACTACAACCTGTTGTAACTACTACCTGTTGTAACAACCTGTTGTAACAACCTGTTCAACCGGTTCACGAGTGTCCATATTTCCTTTATTTCCTTTTATGACATGCCTTTACAACGTGTGGATGGTTGTATCAGTGCTTGGTCTTCAGTTTTATCACAAAGCATCAGACAATGTTTTGTCCGTCTCAAAAAAGAAAAAGAAAATGGACAGGCAGAGAAGACAATAACCACATTCTCTCTGTTTTATGCTACTTTCACGTTTTTTCTTCTTTATTTAGATGGTGGGAAACTAGGATATCAACGTCCATTTCATTTCCATCAGCTCTTTCAAAGACAAACCACACAGCGTTAATGTCTCCTTTGTGTTGGTTCTGTATACACTTTGCTGGACATGAAAGGAATATTAAACACAGAAACCTTTGACTGTGAAACGCAGTGCTTTTTTCATTCATGTCCAGAAAACAACTCTGAATGTGAAAGTTTTCAGGCACTTAATTAAATATTCTTCCAGAGTCCTTGGCGTGGCTACACTGTGCTTTTTTAATTTGAGGTATGGGTACATGCATTGAAGTCTCCTCTCCTAAACCCATTACAAATACATGAGACATGAACTCATGGCCTCTGCTCTGCAGGACAAGACAGTGCAAAAGGCTGTACAGTAGCACAACATTAAAATACAACAATTTATTAAATGGATTTCAAATTCCTTCTCGCACACAACAACAATGTACCTATTTACATTTAGTTTGATAAATGTGTGTTGTGACTAGGCCTACTTGTCTATCAACCTGTTGTAACTACAACCTGTTGTACCTACAACCTGCTGTAACTACACCCTGTTTTAACGACTTGTTGTAACTACAACCTGCTGTAACTACAACCTACTGTAACTACAACCTGTTGTAACTACTACCTGTTGTAACTACTACCTATTGTTACTACTACCTGTTGTACCTACAACCTGCTGTAACTACACCCTGTTTTAACGACTTGTTGTAACTACAACCTGCTGTAACTACAACCTACTGTAACTACAACCTGCTGTAACTACACCCTGTTTTAACAACTTGTTTTAACTACAACCTGTTGTAACTACAACCTGCTGTAACTACACCCTGTTTTAACGACTTGTTGTAACTACAACCTGCTGTAACTACAATCTACTGTAACTACACCCTGTTTTAACGACTTGTTGTAACTACAACCTGCTGTAACTACAACCTGTTGTAACTACAACCTGCTGTAACTACACCCTGTTTTAACGACTTGTTGTAACTACAACCTGCTGTAACTACAATCTACTGTAACTACTACCTGTTGTAACAATCTGTTGTAATTACAACCTGCTGTAACTACAACCTGTTGTAACAACCTGTTGTAACTACTACCTGTTGTAACAACCTGTTGTAACGACTTGTTGTAACTACTACCTGTTGTAACTACAACCTGTTGTAACAACCTGTTGTAACTACAACCTCTTGTAACAACCTGTTGTAAGTACTACCTGTTGTAACAACCTGTTGTAACTACTACCTGTTGAAACGACTTGTTGTAACTACAACCTGTTGTAACAACCAGTTGTAACTACTACCTATTGTAACTACTACATGTTGTAACTACAACCTGCTGTAACTACTACCTGTTGTAACAACCTGTTGTAACAACCTGTTGTAACTACTACCTATTGTAACTACTACCTGTTGTAACAACCTGTTGTAACTACAACCTGCTGTAACTACAACCTGTTGTAACAACCTGTTGTAACTACTACCTGTTGTAACGACTTGTTGTAACTACAACCTGTTGTAACTACAACCTGCTGTAACTACAACCTGTTGTAACTACTACCTGTTGTAACGACTTGTTGTAACTACAACCTGCTGTTACTACAACCTGTTGTAACTACTACCTGTTGTAACAATTACCTGTTGTAACGACTTGTTGTAACTACTACCTGTTGTAACAACCTGTTGTAACAACCTGTTGTAACAACCTGTTGTAACTACTACCTATTGTAACTACTACCTGTTGTAACAACCTGTTGTAACTACAACCTGCTGTAACTACAACCTGTTGTAACAACCTGTTGTAACTACTACCTGTTGTAACAACCTGTTGTAACAACCTGTTGTAACAAACTGTTGTAACTACTACCTATTGTAACTACAACCTGTTGTAACACCCTGTTGTAACTACTACCTGTTGTAACAATTACCTGTTGTAACGACTTGTTGTAACTACAACCTGTTGTAACTACAACCTGTTGTAACAACCTGTTGTAAGTACTACCTGTTGTAACAACCTGTTGTAACTACTACCTGTTGTAACGACTTGTTGTAACTACAACTTGTTGTAACAACCTGTTGTAACTACAACCTGTTGTAACTACTACCTGTTGTAACAACCTGTTGTAACAACCTGTTCAACCGGTTCACGAGTGTCCATATTTCCTTTATTTCCTTTTATGACATGCCTTTACAACGTGTGGATGGTTGTATCAGTGCTTGGTCTTCAGTTTTATCACAAAGCATCAGACAATGTTTTGTCCGTCTCAAAAAAGAAAAAGAAAATGGACAGGCAGAGAAGACAATAACCACATTCTCTCTGTTTTATGCTACTTTCACGTTTTTTCTTCTTTATTTAGATGGTGGGAAACTAGGATATCAACGTCCATTTCATTTCCATCAGCTCTTTCAAAGACAAACCACACAGCGTTAATGTCTCCTTTGTGTTGGTTCTGTATACACTTTGCTGGACATGAAAGGAATATTAAACACAGAAACCTTTGACTGTGAAACGCAGTGCTTTTTTCATTCATGTCCAGAAAACAACTCTGAATGTGAAAGTTTTCAGGCACTTAATTAAATATTCTTCCAGAGTCCTTGGCGTGGCTACACTGTGCTTTTTTAATTTGCGGTATGGGTACATGCATTGAAGTCTCCTCTCCTAAACCCATTACAAATACATGAGACATGAACTCATGGCCTCTGCTCTGCAGGACAAGACAGTGCAAAAGGCTGTACAGTAGCACAACATTAAAATACAGCAATTTATTAAATGGATTTCAAATTCCTTCTCGCACACAACAACAATGTACCTATTTACATTTAGTTTGATAAATGTGTGTTGTGACTAGGCCTACTTGTCTATCAACCTGTTATAACTACAACCTGTTGTACCTACAACCTGCAGTAACTACACCCTGTTTTAACGACTTGTTGTAACTACAACCTGCTGTAACTACAACCTACTGTAACTACAACCTGTTGTAACTACTACCTATTGTTACTACTACCTGTTGTACCTACAACCTGCTGTAACTACACCCTGTTTTAACGACTTGTTGTAACTACAACCTGCTGTAACTACAATCTACTGTAACTACACCCTGTTTTAACGACTTGTTGTAACTACAACCTGCTGTAACTACAACCTACTGTAACTACAACCTGCTGTAACTACACCCTGTTTTAACGACTTGTTTTAACTACAACCTGTTGTAACTACAACCTGCTGTAACTACACCCTGTTTTAACGACTTGTTGTAACTACAACCTGCTGTAACTACAATCTACAGTAACTACACCCTGTTTTAACGACTTGTTGTAACTACAACCTGCTGTAACTACAACCTACTGTAACTACAACCTGCTGTAACTACACCCTGTTTTAACGACTTGTTTTAACTACAACCTGTTGTAACTACAACCTGCTGTAACTACACCCTGTTTTAATGACTTGTTGTAACTACAACCTGCTGTAACTACAATCTACTGTAACTACAACCTGTTGTAACTACAACCTACTGTAACTACACCCTGTTTTAACGACTTGTTGTAACTACAACCTGCTGTAACTACAACCTGCTGTAACTACAACCTGTTGTAACTACTACCTGTTGTTACTACTACCTGTTGTAACAACCTGTTGCAACTACTACCTATTGTAACAACCTGTTGTAACTACTACCTGTTGTAATGACTTGTTGTAACTACAACCTGTTGTAACTACAACCTGTTGTAACAACCTGTTGTAACTACAACCTGTTGTAACAACCTGTTATAACTACTACCTGTTGTAATGACTTGTTGTAACTACAACCTGTTGTAACTACAACCTGTTGTAACAACCTGCTGTAACTACAACCTGTTGTAAAAACCTGTTGTAACTACTACCTGTTGCTACTACTACCTGTTGTAACAACCTGCTGTAACTACAACCTCTTGTAACAACCTGTTGTAACTACTACCTGTTGTAACAACCTGTTGTAACTACTACCTGTTGTTACTACTACCTGTTGTAACAACCTGTTGTAACTACTACCTGTTGCTACTACTACCTGTTGTAACAACCTGTTGTAACTACTACCTGTTGTTACTACTACCTGTTGTAACAACCTGTTGTAACTACAACCTGCTGTAACTACAACCTGTTGTAACAACCTGTTGTAACTACTACCTATTGTAACAACCTGTTGTAACTACTACCTGTTGTAACGACTTGTTGTAACTACAACCTGTTGTAACTACAACCTGCTGTAACTACAACCTGTTGTAACTACTACCTGTTGTAACGACTTGTTGTAACTACAACCTGCAGTAACTACAACCTGTTGTAACTACTACCTGTTGCTACTACTACCTGTTGTAACAATCTGTTGTAATTACAACCTGCTGTAACTACAACCTGTTGTAACAACCTGTTGTAACTACTACCTGTTGTAACAACCTGTTGTAACGACTTGTTGTAACTACTACCTGTTGTAACTACAACCTGTTGTAACAACCTGTTGTAACTACAACCTCTTGTAACAACCTGTTGTAAGTACTACCTGTTGTAACAACCTGTTGTAACTACTACCTGTTGAAACGACTTGTTGTAACTACAACCTGTTGTAACAACCAGTTGTAACTACTACCTATTGTAACTACTACATGTTGTAACTACAACCTGTTGTAACTACTACCTGTTGTAACAACCTGTTGTAACAACCTGTTGTAACTACTACCTATTGTAACTACTACCTGTTGTAACAACCTGTTGTAACTACAACCTGTTGTAACAACCTGTTGTAACTACTACCTGTTGTAACGACTTGTTGTAACTACAACCTGTTGTAACTACAACCTGCTGTAACTACAACCTGTTGTAACTACTACCTGTTGTAACAACTTGTTGTAACTACAACCTGCTGTTACTACAACCTGTTGTAACTACTACCTGTTGTAACAATTACCTGTTGTAACGACTTGTTGTAACTACTACCTGTTGTAACAACCTGTTGTAACAACCTGTTGTAACAACCTGTTGTAACTACTACCTATTGTAACTACTACCTGTTGTAACAACCTGTTGTAACTACAACCTGCTGTAACTACAACCTGTTGTAACAACCTGTTGTAACTACTACCTGTTGTAACAACCTGTTGTAACAACCTGTTGTAACAAACTGTTGTAACTACTACCTATTGTAACTACAACCTGTTGTAACACCCTGTTTTAACTACTACCTGTTGTAACAATTACCTGTTGTAACGACTTGTTGTAACTACTACCTGTTGTAACTACAACCTGTTGTAACTACAACCTGTTGTAACAACCTGTTGTAAGTACTACCTGTTGTAACAACCTGTTGTAACTACTACCTGTTGTAACGACTTGTTGTAACTACAACTTGTTGTAACAACCTGTTGTAACTACAACCTGTTGTAACTACTACCTGTTGTAACAACCTGTTGTAACAACCTGTTCAACCGGTTCACGAGTGTCCATATTTCCTTTATTTCCTTTTATGACATGCCTTTACAACGTGTGGATGGTTGTATCAGTGCTTGGTCTTCAGTTTTATCACAAAGCATCAGACAATGTTTTGTCCGTCTCAAAAAAGAAAAAGAAAATGGACAGGCAGAGAAGACAATAACCACATTCTCTCTGTTTTATGCTACTTTCACGTTTTTTCTTCTTTATTTAGATGGTGGGAAACTAGGATATCAACGTCCATTTCATTTCCATCAGCTCTTTCAAAGACAAACCACACAGCGTTAATGTCTCCTTTGTGTTGGTTCTGTATACACTTTGCTGGACATGAAAGGAATATTAAACACAGAAACCTTTGACTGTGAAACGCAGTGCTTTTTTCATTCATGTCCAGAAAACAACTCTGAATGTGAAAGTTTTCAGGCACTTAATTAAATATTCTTCCAGAGTCCTTGGCGTGGCTACACTGTGCTTTTTTAATTTGAGGTATGGGTACATGCATTGAAGTCTCCTCTCCTAAACCCATTACAAATACATGAGACATGAACTCATGGCCTCTGCTCTGCAGGACAAGACAGTGCAAAAGGCTGTACAGTAGCACAACATTAAAATACAACAATTTATTAAATGGATTTCAAATTCCTTCTCGCACACAACAACAATGTACCTATTTACATTTAGTTTGATAAATGTGTGTTGTGACTAGGCCTACTTGTCTATCAACCTGTTGTAACTACAACCTGTTGTACCTACAACCTGCTGTAACTACACCCTGTTTTAACGACTTGTTGTAACTACAACCTGCTGTAACTACAACCTACTGTAACTACAACCTGTTGTAACTACAACCTACTGTAACTACACCCTGTTTTAACGACTTGTTGTAACTACAACCTGCTGTAACTACAACCTGCTGTAACTACAACCTGTTGTAACAACCTGTTGTAACTACTACCTGTTGTTACTACTACCTGTTGTAACAACCTGTTGCAACTACTACCTATTGTAACAACCTGTTGTAACTACTACCTGTTGTAATGACTTGTTGTAACTACAACCTGTTGTAACTACAACCTGTTGTAGCAACCTGTTGTGACTACAACCTATTGTAACAACCTGTTGTAACTACTACCTGTTGTAATGACTTGTTGTAACTACAACCTGTTGTAACTACAACCTGTTGTAACAACCTGCTGTAACTACAACCTCTTGTAACAACCTGTTGTAAGTACTACCTGTTGTAACAACCTGTTGTAACTACTACCTGTTGTAACGACTTGTTGTAACTACAACCTGTTGTAACAACCTGTTGTAACTACTACCTATTGTAACTACTACATGTTGTAAATACAACCTGTTGTAACTACTACCTGTTGTAACAACCTGTTGTAACAACCTGTTGTAACAACCTGTTGTAACTACTACCTATTGTAACTACTACCTGTTGTAACAACCTGTTGTAACTACAACCTGCTGTAACTACAACCTGTTGTAACAACCTGTTGTAACTACTACCTGTTGTAACGACTTGTTGTAACTACAACCCGTTGTAACTACAACCTGCTGTAACTACAACCTGTTGTAACTACTACCTGTTGTAACGACTTGTTGTAACTACAACCTGCTGTAACTACAACCTGTTGTAACTACTACCTGTTGTAACAATTACCTGTTGTAACGACTTGTTGTAACTACTACCTGTTCTAACAACCTGTTGTAACAACCTGTTGTAACTACTACCTATTGTAACTACTACCTGTTGTAACAACCTGTTGTAACTACAACCTGGTGTAACTACAACCTGTTGTAACAACCTGTTGTAACTACTACCTGTTGTAACAACCTGTTGTAACAACCTGTTGTAACAACCTGTTGTAACTACTACCTATTGTAACTACAACCTGTTGTAACAACCTGTTGTAACTACTACCTGTTGTAACAATTACCTGTTGTAACGACTTGTTGTAACTACTACCTGTTGTAACTACAACCTGTTGTAATTACAACCTGTTGTAACTACAACCTGTTGTAACAACCTGTTGTAAGTACTACCTGTTGTAACAACCTGTTGTAACTACTACCTGTTGTAACGACTTGTTGTAACTACAACTTGTTGTAACAACCTGTTGTAACTACTACCTATTGTAACTACTACATGTTGTAACTACAACCTGTTGTAACTACTACCTGTTGTAACAACCTGTTGTAACAACCTGTTGTAACAACCTGTTGTAACTACTACCTATTGTAACTCTGTTGTAACTACTACCTGTTGTATCAACCTGTTGTAACTACAACCTGTTGTAACTACTCTCTGTTGTAACAACCTGTGCTCATCATATCATCAAATCCTTCCAAATGAACTGGCCACCTTGCAGCACTGGGGGGAAAATCTAAACTGTGTAAACATTCCTTGTACATAATACATCATTTTTTAACCACATTGAATATGGATAGAAGCTTTTACTTTTTTCATTCTCTCACTCTCCTGCCCATATTGCTCCTTCACCCACTTACCTAGCCTCTCTCCTTCTCTCTCTCACTTTCTATCCCTCTCTGCCCTGCCCTGCCCTCCCCTCCCCTCTCTCTCCATCTTTTTCTCTATGGGATGTTTTAGTGAACCCATGTCACTGTGATGCAAGTGAAAGCCATTTAAACGAATGACAGCTGTAATTTTCTCTTCTCACATTGCTGGGGATAGAACTCTACACAAAGTGTTATTAAAGGCAAGGTAAATGATGCATGCATCTATCTGCATTCTGAACGCAGCATGGGGGCTGAACAGAAAGGGGATGTTTGTGTGGAAATGATTACAGTCTTCCCATCGACAGGTTTGTGACGCTGTGGGTGTGTCCCAAATTGTACCCTATTCTCTACATAGTGCATTACTTTCCACCAGGGTCCATAGGGCTATATGTAGGAAATAGGGTCCCATTTGGGACACTGAGTATTTCTCCACTTTGGTTGAGAAAGGAATCTATGTGTGAAACACATTTCTATGAATATGAATATGTATTCTATTTCAGGAAGCATAGACTGAGTCATTAGAAAGCTTAGCAAATGAGTTTTGTGGAAAAGCCAAATGCACAGTATTGTTTTTCGGTGTTGTTGTGTATGTGTTGTGTTAACATGTAACACAAAACGCTTGTTGGTTCTCAGGACTTGAGAACTTTGACACTACTAGGGTACTGGTAAATCACATGACACACATACGAATCACTTGAATCTACCGACTCTTTTGGGAGTCATTTGATTCAATATCTACCCCAAACCATTGTGCTACGTTATCTGACCATCACAAATCTACTAAGATGCAATGAATCAACTTTGTCATTTCAAGACAACAAGAACATATAGTACAGGGACTTGACAAAATTAAGGAAGAAATGTTTAGTATTTTTACAGCACATCAGTCGTTTTTCAACATTGGTGATGTCATGATCATTTTAACAAATCATTGATTCTAATTATTTCACATTTGGAAAGTAAAGGTAAGTTTCATGATTGATGTTTGGGGCCTATTATTTATTCAAATTAAATTAAACAAAGTATGCAGTTGGATGCACAAGCACAGAACACCCTCTAGATCAAAGGCCTGTTATCATTACCTTACAAAAATGTTGTCCAAAAACCATTTCTCCAGATTTTGCTCTAAAAAAATACTTATCAACCTATCAAAATTTAAACCTGAGATTCAGATTTTCAAAACAATCTCAGAACAGATCTCAAAGAAGCCATCTGTGGTACCCCCATAGACTTTACCCTTCTGTTAATGTGATCTGAACTAACTGCTGTTGTCTATGCACATGTACACTGTGCATTCCAAAATGCTTGTCTTTAGATTGACGTCTACAGACAAACACTAACGTTTAAGCATTTCTCCTCTTTAAAAATTGGGCTTTCTCAGTGTTTACCTTTGTAATTAACACATATTGGGTGTGAAGCTTCAAATGCAAGGATCCAGGTTTAATCTATCATGATTTCTTTTGAGTACATCAAAAAAACATTTTCACAACAGAAGACGTTACATCCATCTTGAAATATGGGTCCTATATCTCCGGGTTTAGTTCTGAACTTCTGCTGTTCATGCATAGAATTAGAATCAATTAGTCATTCTAATTCTAGAACTAATTAGGCAATCTAATTATATTGTATACAGTCAGTTCTCACTATAGTGATGTCAGTTCTCACTACAGGGATGTCACACTGGAGTACTGATGTCCTATAGTGTCTAGTAGTGATGATGTCCTGTTACACCACAGTACTGATGTCCTCCACCTCGTTGGGCTTCACAGGCTTGCTGGGCAGCGACTTAAGGTACTCCAAGTGTCGCCGGGCATCCTCCTGGTTCTGCCGTACGTAATACACCACGTAGGAGATGACCATGGCGAACCAGCCGAACATCGTCACCAGCATTGCGTAGTCCGTGGTCCTCTTGGCCAGGTTACACAGGTCTGTGTCCACCGCCAGGAAATGGCGTCCCTCCTGCTCCTGGAGCTCGGAGCTCCGGCAGAGGACGCGTGCAGCCGCCTCGTGGTTGTGGGCCATGCCGCCCAGTGCCTGCTGCAGGGTGCAGTCACAGTGCCAGGGGTTGTCATCCACCAGGACCCGCGCTTTGAGCCGGGCGAATGCATCCTTGTGCACACTAGTGATGCGGTTGTGTGAGAGGTCGAGGACCTGCAGTGTGGCCTCCACGCCACTGAAGGCACCCTCCTCCAGCGTCTCCACAGCGTTGTGGGACAGGTTGAGCTCCCGCAGCAGCCTCAGGCCCCGGAAGGCATGGTCGGGGACGGCCATGATCTGGTTGTGGTCGAGGCGGAGCACGGCGGTGTCTGGAGGCAGGTCCGGGGGGATCTCTTTGAGCCGGGACCCGGTACAGGTGACATTGAGGCCAAGGAAGAGCCCCAGGGGCCCCGGGCCGAGGTGGAGGCCCGGGTCGGGTCGGGCCCGCTGGCAGACGCAGCCCTTGGGACACATGGAGGCGGAGGGGAAGCACAGGGCCATGAGGACCAGGCTCTGGAGGAGCAGGCACATGGGGATGGAGCGGGACAGCCACAGGTCCAGGGGAGTCATACTGGTGGGGACCACCAGCCCTCAGCATCCCGCCAAGGGACAGGGACACCTCACCACTGGACCGGCCCAAGGACCAACAGACCGGCCACGGCTCATACCAAACACTCCATACTGGAGACTGATGAGCCTCCACCAACACACTCACGGTCTGTTCAGGTTTAGCAGGACCTGCCACCAGTTGAACTCATGCTGAAATAAAAACAGATAGAAGCATTAAAAAATATAAAACTGCTTAATGAAGGACTATACGTATTTTGAACAACTTTTTTAGTGTGGACCTTTTGGTTTTTGCTGTAGTCAAAAAGACAAAACAGGAGCAACACGGTGTTTAAATGAAAATAACCATTGATTTACTCTGTTGTATACACATCATCATAATTTCACTGTTATTGATAGAAACAATATTGCACTACTTGTTCTATTTATGACGTGCTGACCTGTTGCACCCTCAATAACCACTGTGACTATTATTTGACCCTTTTGGTCATCTATAAATGTTTGAACATATTGAAGAACAATCTGGCCTTAATGGCAATTTATTGGCCAGAAGATAATCTTATAATCTCCACCCAGGCTCTGAAGAGGACTGGCCACCCCTCAGAGCCTGGTAACTCTCTAGATTTCTTCCTAGGTTCCTGCCTTTCTAGGGAGGAATTCCTACAGTAGCCACCGTGCTTCTACATCTGCATTTCTTGCTCTCTGGGATTTTAGGCTCTGTTTCTGTATAAGCACTTTGTGACAACTGCTGATGTAAAAAGGACTTTATAAATACATTTGATTGATTAAGCTAGGTTAGAAGAATTACTGTCCTTAAAAGAACACATTCTTTACTGAGATGTGGCAATAAGGATAGACCTGTGAATCAAACACTAGCCAGCTACAAACAATTTTTTATTTAACCATGCAAGCTAGTTAAGAGCAAATTCTTATTTACAATGAGAGCCTAGGAACAGTGGGTTAACTGCCATGTTCGGGGGCAGAATGACAGATTTTTACCTTGTCAGAACGGGGATTTGATCTAGCAACCTTTTAGTTACTGGCCCAACGCTCTAACCACTAGACTCTAACCACTAGACTCTAACCACTAGACTCTAACCACTAGACCCACTAGACTCTAACCACTAGACTCTAACCACTAGACCCTAACCACTAGACCCTAACCACTAGACCCACTAGACTCTAACCACTAGACTCTAACCACTAGACTCTAACCACTAGGCTCTAACCACTAGACTCTAACCACTAGACCCACTAGACTCTAACAACTAGACTCTAACCACTAGACCCACTAGACTCTAACCACTCGACCCACTAGACTCTAACCACTAGGCTACAACTATGTTGTGTATTTAGTCAATTAACCTCTTACTGCAGTGTGCTGAATCAGGGTCACACAGAGTGTTTCTTGGTAGTCTTAAACAAATCTAATTTGAAACCAAAGTATATACCTCACACACGTGGTTATGGGATTAAAAAAAGAAGGCACCTGCATAATAACAGATATAGAGTTGAAATATGGTCAATTTTGAGTATGCATCCCAATATTACACGTTATATACATCACAGAATACTTAAATATAACAAAACCGTTTGACATAGAAACACCGGATTTTCGCCGTTGAATATATATATATATATACAATTTTTTAATAATTCTGAAATTCTGAAAAATATGAACATTCCACCCATGAGGCCACTAGCAGGGCAATTTAGTCATTTGACTGCAGGAAAGAGTTTTAAGAACAGATTCAAAATCACAATGACGATCTGTCAAACATATACATTGCCTGTTGTGACATGTACATTTTATTATCTGTGTAAGAGTAAGAATACGGTAAGTGCACAGTAATGTGAAGTTAGAGCGGACAATGGAATCAATGTTTACTTACGTTCCCAATCATGACATGATCGGTATTGTTAGTAAAAAAAAACATATACCTGCTCTATTGTAAGCTTGCGTACTGTGGATAACAACAACACATTGCCACAATTCCAAATGGCACCCTATTCTCTATGTGTGCACTACTTTTTTACCAGGTCCCATAGGGAATAGGGTGCCATTTGGGACTCACTATTGTGTGATAGGGACTCACACATTGTGTGATAGGGACTCAGCCATTGTGTGATAAGTGCTAAGTACAGTGGAGTGCAGCAGGCTGGTTATATCATGCCCCCCTCATTCTCCCTCTGTCACACTGTGTATTGTCACCTTCTCAAAACAGATCCTTGTCTGCAGAACATTACATGGGGAAGACACAGCACAGGGTGAATGTGTGGAATTCACTTACAGTGCAGGAACTCAACATTAACCCAAGTGTACAATGCAGCTCTATTCAATCATAAAAATGCTATGCACCTTTATTCAGCCATAGCTGTATTTTCCCCATATTGAGAGCCTATCTATCCTGTAGTCTGTAAGTTAACTGTACAATACAGCCCTATTCAACTATAAAAATACTATGCATTTATTTTCTGTCGTATGACTTACCCCATATCGAGACCCTACCTAGCATGTATATAAACACATACTAACATTTGTCTGTCCAGATCTCCCTGAGGTACTGATAAAACACATTCATTACCGAGTTCAAACAGGATAAGATCCTGAAACGTGTATCCACTTAGACATACGATCAATTCTGATTATACACAACTTTACTATACTGCCCAGCAGCTTGATTGGAGGAATTGTAGAACGCTCTAGAATACAGTGATTGTTAATGGATATGGGCATCTCCACATATCTGGGGGAAAGAATAGATACTAAAAACTATTTAGATAATAATAACCTAGTGTGTGGGAGTGGCCCTATCTCCGTACAGCTTGTGTTGTTCACTAGATCCTATGAGGATGAGAGAGATTTAGAAAGGGAAGAATCTTAGTTGACTGTCTGAGGCCCAGTCTCCCCTGGGAGCACCAGGCACAGCTCAAAGATATGACAGAGAGACAAAAATAGAATAGAATAGAATTTATGTTTATTTATCAATTTCAGGGAGGGAAGCATCTGTGTTGTCTGAGGCCCAGCCTCCCTCAAGTCTGTCTAGGTTCAAACGCCAACTGCCAAAACGTTGAATTGCATGCAGGCATGTCATCCACCATCCGCAAGTAGAAAAATGGCAAAGCAACACAAGTGACAGTTGGTATCCGCGGTGACGAGGGATTTTGAATGCATCATCTTCAGAGGCCCTTGGAGGGGAGAATGTAGGCTATGTGTCACTGGGAGTGTGTGAGCTTTGAGGCCTTTCAAGTCCAATGACTAACTGACTGAAGTCATACCATCATACCCAACAGATATTTCACAGTAATGACCTGACTGAATTCAGCTGCTGGCCCTCTTCCGTCTCTGGTCACACTGCAGTGTCAAAAGGTTTTTCACATACAGGTTGAAATGGGCGCCTTTGAAATCTATAATTGGCCAAACGTTAATTGATATGTAAATGTTGTGTGTCCACAGTCCACTAACAACTAGCATACAGCCTCAGCTGCGAGGCTGCAACAATTTCTATTTTTGCCACCACTTCAATTTTCTTTTCACAAATCAAGAAGGACATGATTTCCCTGTCATTAAGATTCAGTGGAACCATTAAAACATTCATACCTTGAATAAAGTCCTTACTTTCTACCTGCAGTCTTTATATGACCATATTGTTTAGCAGTATGGTTTAGACAATTTTGAAACTCTGACAAATTACAGATGTATTATCTTAATTTGAGCCAGCTTGCTACAGCAAGAAAATAATCCCGCAGCAACATAAAATGTGAATTATTATATGGATAATAATTGACATTTCTTGTAGGGGATAATACATTTTTCGTTAGTGTAAATCAAGTCTGACAGTTTAAAGTCAAAATTACAAACTTTATAACCCTTTTTAAACCTACAAGTTTATACAAGTTTTATACACTACAAGTATGCATTTCCTACTGTGCAGGAAAATTCTCAGCAACAACAGTGATCAAATTAAAATCCTACATCTGTATCATCTCATCAATGTTAACTTGGATTTTTGTGAAGTAAATATCTGTCATCATATGATTTTAAGGGGTAGATGCCAGAGAGTGGATTGGGGATAGAGAATAATACAGCCTTTAACATTACTGTAAAAAGAGCCATCCTTTACAAAAATCTGATTTTCAAATGCAACTAAATTGGTCTGCAATCACAATTTAGCAGGCACTCTAGAAGTGGGATGGGCTCCCAATCAACTACAATCATGCATGGGCTTTGTAAATAGCACTTAGGCTATGTAGTGGTTGCTCAATAATTTTCTCCCCCATGTTTTTTCTCTCCTTGTAAGAGCTTAGCTGTGACTTCCACTGGTGTCAACCAAAGCTTACAGGTAAAGCTAGTTCTTATGACAAATCTCAACATGGCAGTAAGGATCATGAAATAAAGAAAAATAAATACAGCTATAACTCTTTTAGGTTAAGTAATATTGACGCCACCCATTGCAAAACACTGTCAGCCTGGAAGCATTAGCCTGAAGATGAATGAATGGTCAAGAGTTCAATGAAATAGCTCTTTGATATGACCCCACCATAAAGTCAGAGAATAAATCATGTCAATTGTACCATTACTATGCATTTACAAAACAATTACTAGAATACTATGTAACATCAATGGTGTTACTGTAGTGTTACCACACAGGTATAAGAGCAACTTGATGTACACCATCATGGTATTAAGAGGCAGAGTGATTAGACAAGAGTTGAATTTTTTGTGACACAACCATGACACTATTTTGATCATTTATCATAGGATATGGCCATTCTCTTACTTAAGTTACATGTTCCTGTCAAGGCCATATTTATGAAATTCAACAAAGATGTGGGTTGCATCCCAAATGACACCTTATTACATACATAGTGCACTGCTTTTGACCAGAGCCGTAGTGCACTACATAGGGAATAGGGAGCAATTTGGGACATAGACTTAGATCTACAGTGGACTAGCCTACTATGTTTTCTTGAAGCATACAGCCCCACATCACTTGATACAGTTTGTGTTAATCCAATTAACATTATTTTTAAGGGTGAACCATTTATGCAAATAGTCTTGATGCATTGAGGGGTTTCGAATTACCATAGAAATGGACCTGAGCAAATAATAGCCAAGCTATTCCTCAAAGACAATAGTCTGCAAGTGTTATAAATGGCATGGCATTTCCCAAACAAATAAACCATGCCCCATGGTAAAGAATCTGATTTATGAGTAGCCAAGCCTATACAGATTTGTACACTTTTTTTAGGTAGGCCTATAGGTCTAAATGTATGCCTTTTGTTTATCGGTTATATATTATCATTCTGATATTACAAGATGTTATTATATAGTATGAGTTTTTATATGATATAATGAGTGTGTATCTGCTAAACAATTTTCATATGAACACTAAAGAAAAGGACACCCTGCTGTGTGAGCCTGCTCGTCACCAAGGCGAATTCCTTCCTATAGCGCACTCCTGGGCTCAACCGTGAACGGTTAACCCTGCCCTCGAGCTCCACGGCCAAATGCGACGTAACCTACTACAGGGTTCCCGGCTTCCCTTTCTGACCAGCGCAGCTGTTGTTTTCTACATGGGAACAACTCACTGCCATGATTAAACTATGTCATTGCGGCATGGATGTAAAGATGACACCCATTGAACTATGCTATGTCCAAGTATTTATCAAGGACATAACAGCAATATTATTGCAGGCATCCTATCATAACATTATTATAACAGAAAAATAACAGTATATTCGACAGTCCAACAATAAACTATATTTGAGTGATCAGAAGAGATGAATGAGGCTGTGAAGCAACACATTGAATCGTCACATGACAACGTTTAATAATAATATTAATTTAAAACATGGTGGATATTGAAATCATCCCAAAAACGGATATATGACTACCACAACTCATCTATTTTTCCTGTTTGTTTCCAAAACTGACTAAGAACAACCATCAGACAAGATAAATAAAGGTGGAAAGCCAGCATGAAAATTATTCCATACATACGTGTGTGTGCTGCGCGTGAAACGGAACTGCGGAGCAACAGGCGACATATGTTTCCATTCTCACCTGCAATAAAAACAACCCCTCTCAATTCCATACGTTGACAATTCCATACGGATCGTTCCAACCCAATCTTCCTTCTGTAATTTTTGCCTATCCTCGGCAAAGATGTTCGAATATCCGAAGTTGAAAATCACATTGTTGCAATTGCTTGTTGCTGCTCAGTATTGAACATGAAAGGAATGTGACTGGGCTCGAGCTGGTAAGGGAGGGGTTTGCTAGACGAGAATTGGCCGCGACGGTATTTACCCGGAGCGCGCGCGGGGATGAATGGAATGCACGCGGCAGTCAGACAGAATGCCATACTGTCTGTTGGGTTCTTCTGACTAATTCAATCCACTTGTAATACATCATCAGACATTTTCGTTGTATTGTATTCTCGTAAAACTAAATGGAGAGTTGTTAAGTTAAGACAAATTGTAGGTGCATTTCACTGTTAGTCTACACCTGTTGTTTACAAAGCATGTGAGGAATCCAATTTGATTTGTAGCCTCAGTCAGTCACCACCCTCAATCTGCATAACACTTCAATGAGTCCATGGTAGAAATAATTGTCAAAATATTGCTCTTTCAGTGTTGCATACTTGAATTGTAGCCGATCACATTGGTCCACATTTGAAAATACCCTATACTAAATACGTTTCTGTTACTATGTGTCTGCTCACACAAGTTTCCTACAGGTAGCCTACATAATGTAATCAGGAGCCCACATTTGCCATGTGGCCTACACAGTAAATTCCATGGTAAATGTGACCTACACAGTAAGTACTATGGTAAATGTGGCCTACGCAGTAAGTACCATTTACCATGGTATTTATGAGTCACATGAAGATGTCACACGGCCACGTGACAGTCAGGGGAATCTGTGTCTATGTAACATGCCCATGGTGGCCACCAGTCTGGCAGTCAAGCAGGATCTCCCTCAATTTCTCACATAACAGGCAGGGAAGGAATGGGGACACCCATATACATCATTTCTATGGGAACACCCAACTGTGGTGATGACATGAGGGGCCCTAGAGATTCCCTGGGGGCCAGACACCACGTGACATCAAGTGCTTTCTGAGTTTGGTCATAGCCTGGCCAGGCAACCATGGACACAGTATACAAAGACATTCAGGACTCAGGAGTCTATATTTTGTAATCAGACATCTCCGATCGCAACCATTCCACCACAAGACTGTGTTAGCCCGCTGAACAAAAGCCTCAACATTAGCCCAGGGAGCTAATGCAAGTCCTCAGATCTCAAGCAAGATTATTCATCACTTCATCATGTGGTTAGTCAAACCACCTCCGCTACACCTTATGAATAATTCCCCAACAGATGTTGATTCGAGATAAATAGCCATCTATTTACATGTAACAGTCCTTTACTCATATTAAGCAGTTAGTGATCAGCTGAGGTATATCAACCACACACAAATCATCCAGCGATGTATTTGAGAGGTTCTAGCTGCTCCGATGATGAGACATTTTCCTTTTCGCCCATAAAAGGTTATGTTTTGTTACGGTTATTTGCATACTGAGTGGCTAATTATTTCCAGCCAATAAGCAGTTATCTGATGGATGATTTAGAGGGGAAAGAATGATGAATTGTTAGTACAATTTTACAGGCCATTAGCCTGTTTGGGTGACCACTGACCACCTAATGCATTCAACCCAAATGTGTCTTCCGCATTTAACCCAACCCCTGTCTATAATTTCTCAATTACCATGTAAGGCCTACCAATACATTTGCAATGTTTAAGTCTGTCTTCAAGCAATACTTTTCTCAAACCTGTCATTTCATATATATCTGAATGGAATAAATTAATTCAATAAATGATGGCCTGTTTTCCGCTGTCACAGAGATTTTCTGCAGCAACCAGCAGCCTCTCAGTTTGACTCTGTTAACCGAACCTGTGGAGTAAAACTTGGAAAACACCAGGACCTGTCCCTTTCAACCCAATACAATCTGATAAAAGTCTATATGTCACCAATTAAAATGATCAAAAATGGCTGTAGTGGGCCTTTAAACACAATCCGATTGTGTTTTTATTGACCTTTGTTTTATCTCAAAGGTAAGGCTATTTGACATAGCACAGACACAGCAGCATCAGGCGGTCGATACAAACACACACACACACACACACACACACACACACACACACACACACACACACACACACACACACACACACACACACACACACACACACACACACACACACACACACACACACACACACACACACATGCACACCCCCAATGAAACACACAAAACAGCAAGGGGGCGGCCAGTTGATACGAGAACATCAAAAGTAGTGCACTATGTATAGGAAACAGGGTGCCATTTTGGACGCACACTTTGATTGTCTCCTAGATGAAGCCCCTCCTCCTAAGGCTTGACAGATTGATGTAGCACACTGTTCCTCCTCCATTTCTAAGGGGGTATAGATTGATGTTACCACTAGGATAAGTATGTTGTTTGTGTGGTGTTGTACAGACAAAGATGAGGTTGAATGGCACTCTAAGGGAAATGGTTGAAAGAGACCCTTAATACAAACACACCCCCATAAAGAAAATGAGAAGTAAAACAGGTTCAGCCCCTGGTTCGACCGTGATATTGCAGAGTTACTCCACCTCAAGAATTGCATTTGGCGAAAGGCTCGGCACACGCATACTCAGGCTGACTGGCTCTTGTTCATGCAAATGAGAAATAAGTGCACTCAGGCCATCCGGAAGGCTAAAGTTGGTTACTTTAAGCAGCACTTTAAGCAGTTCTCTCTCTGTGGGTCTAACCCCAATAAGTTCTGGAAAACAGTTAAAGACCTGGAGAATAAACCCTCCTCCTCACAGCTGCCCATGTCCCTTAATGTTGATGATGTGGTTGTTACTGACAAGAAGCACATGGCTGAGCTCTTTAATCACCACTTCATTAAGTCAGGCTTCCTATTTGACTCAGCCATGCTTCCTGACCCGTCCAACATTTCCTCATCTCCCACCCCTTCTAATGTGACTATCCTCAATGCTTCTCCCTCTTTTTCCCCTACCCTGCTACAAAGTTTCTCCATGCAGGCAGTCACCGAGTCCAAGGTGCTAAAGGAGCTCCTGAAACTTGAACCCCCAAAAAATATTTGGGTCAGATGGTTTAGACTCTTTCTTCTTTAAGGTTGCTGCCCCTATCATCACCAAGCCTATCTCCAACCTTTTTAACCTGTCTCTTCTTTCTGGGGAGGTTCCCATTGCTTGGAAGGCAGCCACAGTTCATCCTTTATTTAAAGGGGGATATCAAGCTTATCGTAACTGTTATAGGCCTATTTCTATTTTGCCCTGTTTATCTAAAGTGTTGGAAAAACTTGTCAATAATCAACTGCCTGACTGTTCGGGCGGTGTTCGACGGTCGACGTCACCGACCTTCTAGCCATCATTGATCCATTTTTCACTTTCCATTGGTTTTGTCTTGTCTTCCTACACACCTGGTTCCAATCCCATCAATTACATGTTGTGTATTTAACCCTCTGTTTCCCCTCATGTCCTTGTCGGAGATTGTTTGTTGTATATAGGTGTTTATTGTATATTCTGGTGTGCGACGGGTTTTGCACCCTCTATTTGTTATTTTGTATACTTTGGTTTTCGGAGGTTTTGATGTTTATTAAACAGCTTCGTTTTTACCAAGTTCATTCTCCTGCGCCTGACTTCCCTGCCACCAGCACGCACCACATTACAGCCGGCTAAGGAGTATTGGTGTCTCTGAGAGGTCTTTGGCATGGTTTGCTAACTACCTCTTTCAAAGAGTGCAGTGTATAATGTCTGAAAATCTGCTGTCTCAGCCACTGCCTGTCACCAAGGGAGTTCCCCAAGGCTCGAACCTAGGCCCCACGCTCTTCTCAATTTAGATCAACAACATAGCTCAGACTTAAGCTCTCTTGTCCATTTATATGTAGATGATACAGTCTTATACTGAGTTGGCCCCTCCACGGATTTTGTGTTAAATGCTCTACAACAAAGCTTTCTTAGTGTCTAACAAGCTTTCTCTACCCGTAACCTTGTTTTGAACACCTCCAAAACAAAGGTCATGTGGTTTGGTAAGAAGAATGCCCCTCTCCCCACAGGTGTGATTACTACCTCTGAGGGTTTAGAGCGTGAGGTAGTCACCTCATACAAGTACTTCGGAGTATGTCTAGACAGTACACTGTCCTTCTCTCAGCACATATCAAAGCTGCAGGCTAAAGTTAAGTCTAGACTCCTCTATCTTAATTGCTCCTCTTTCACTCCAGCTGCCAAACTAACCCTAATTCAGATGACCATCCTACCCATGCTCGATTACGGAGACATCATTTATAGATCGGCAGGTAAAGGTTCTCTCGAGCGGCTAGATGTTCTCTACCAATAGGCCATCAGATTTGCTCCCAATGCTCCTTTTTGGACACATCACTGCACTCTATACTCCTCTGTAAACTGGTCATCTCTGTATACCCGTCACAAGACCCACTGGTTGATGCTTATTTATAAAACCCTCTTCACCCCCCCCCCCCCCCTCTGAGAAATCTACTACAGCCCTCATCCTCCACATACAACACCTGTTCTGCCAGTCACTTTCTGTTAAAGGTCCCCAAAGCACACACATCCCTGGGTCGCTCCTCTTTTCAGTTCGCTGCAGCTAGCGACTGGAACGAGCTGCAACAAACACTCAAACTGGACAGTTTTATCTCAATATCTTCGTTCAGAGACTCAATCATGGACACTCTTACTGACAGTTGTGGCTGCTTAGTGTGATATAGTGTTGTCTCCACCTTCTTACCCTTTGTGCTGTTGTCTGTGTCCAATAATGTTTGTACCATGTTTTGTGCTGCTACCATGTTGTGTTGCTACCATGCTGTTGTCATGTTGTGTTGCTGCCTTGCTATGTTGTTGTCTTAGGTCTCTCTTTATGTAGTGTTGTGTTGTCTTTCTTGTCGTGATGTGTGTTTTGTCCAATATTTCTCTCTCTCTATATATATATATACACACACATTTTAATCCCAGCCCACGTCCCTGCAGGAGGCCTTTTGGTAGGCCGTCATTGTAAATAAGAATTTGTTCTTAACTGACTTGCCTAGTTAAATATAGTTCCAAATAAACACAGAAAGGTATTTGTATCAAGAAAAGCCACAAAGCCCCTAAAACATCAGTGCATTTTTTTTCCATTAAAAAAATCACAAAAGTTGCGAACTGGGCCTTTAATAGTCCTTTATGAGCAGACCGATATAGCCATTTGTACCGCGTGCAAAATATCTTCACCGCCACCCCCCCTACACAAGCCTACACAATGTCCTCTATCAAGTGCTTCTGACTTGACAAGACACATTCATCAGAGCAGCTAAATCAGCTTAATGTTATAACAAGATAATGGTAAAGGGGGAAAGGGTGTGTGTTTCTGTGTGTGTGTGTGTGTGCTCGTGCAATTGTGTTTTGCAAAGCTCAAGCTCAATAAAGAAGCTCATGATAGAAATTGTGACAATGGGTTAATGAGGGGTTAATGACGTAAATGGTATTTCTGTCTGTTGGTCAGCTGTGAATAAGCTGCATGGCCAATGAATTACATAGACAGAGACAGGGTATTCCGGGAACACAGTGAAAGTGACATGCCATTGACTCATTGACTCTTCACAGGTACAGCTCACCATACGCCTGTGTCTGTGTGTCTGTGTGTGTGTGTGTGTGTGTGTGTGTGTGTGTGTGTGTGTGTGTGTGTGTGTGTGTGTGTGTGTGTGTGTGTGTGTCTGTGCATTATGCATTATGGAACATTTAACACGACTGTCAAGAACAGGAAGCAACTATTTTCTTTCTCGTACCAATGGTTCGTCATTTAGCACGTGTAAACTGGAGTTGAGCTCTGTATCATGAGCCTACACTTAAATAATAGCAAGTGCCAGAGTAAGCTGCAAGAAAACCTGCCTTGAGGGAGAGGTGGAGAGTTTTGTACGGTAAGACTGTTCTACAAGTCCACTCAACAAACTGGGTGGGATGCACGCCACAGAAGACTGCATTAGCCTGCTGAGCTAAAGCTGAGGTATTAGCTTGGGGAGCTAATGCAACTAAACCATCTCTGTTACACTTACTGGTGGAATGCAAGGCTCCTGTTGAGAAGAGCACTGTTGCTGGCTCATGTCATGACCTCAGCAATTTATACCTTCTAACATTTAGATAGAGAAAACCCATTTCAGCCCTTTGTGTGCACAGCTAAAAACAAATCCAATCTCTGTGCATAGTTGCCCGAAAGCCTAAAGGCTATCCTTTGAAGTGCTTAGACAGAACTCAACTAATGTCTTAGAAAGCATGTGTGACCACGCTGCTTTAAATAGACTGGATGCACACCATTAGCAAGAGAGAGGATCAAATTGAATTGGCATTAAAACGTTCTCTCTTCCTGATCTGCTTGGCAGTGTGCTATCTCATCTCAGTGGATATGGTAATTACCATTTTGCTTTTGTATAACATCAGTTCAAATGGCCTCTTTCGCCCTTCTCTGGGCCACATCAGATTTAGTCAGTGGCAAATGACACTCTGGTTAAAAGTAGTGCACTATATAGGGAATAGGGTGCCATTTGGGATGCAGGCAGTGCCTCCGTAGCCTCTCCTTTGAAATGTCTTTATCCCCAGTCAGTCTGTCTGGGACTTTGTGGAAAATATGAACAGAATCACTGACCTTGGAATCATAACCCTGGAGTGTAGCCACTTGTCTGGGTCACAATGTGTGTGTGTTTGTGTAGCCACTTGTCTGACTGTGTCATGATTGACGGTTTCTGGAATTTTGCCAGGACCGGGCCGTTCTCTTGACATCATTTTTTAATAATCTCTGTCTGCATTGACTGAGTGCACAGACAGTTGCAGCTGGGGTCCCTCGTTCCTTTCATCCCTCCTTTCCTTCAACCCTCCTTCCCTCCATTACCCCTTGTCTCATCCGTTCTTCCATTCCTCGTTCCTTCCACCTCTTCTTCCCTCCATTCTTCCATTCCTCCTTCCTTCCACCTCTTCTTCCCTCCATTCTTCCATTCCTCCTTCCTTCCACCTCTTCTTCCCTCCATTCTTCCATTCCTCCTTCCTTCCACCTCTTCTTCCCTCCATTCTTCCATTCCTCCTTCCGTCCACCTCTTCTTCCCTCAATTCTTCCATTCCTCCTTCCTTCCACCTCTTCTTCCCTCCATTCTTCCATTCCTCCTTCTGTCCACCTCTTCTTCCCTCCATTCTTCCATTCCTCCTTCCTTCCACCTCTTCTTCCCTCCATTCTTCCATTCCTCCTTCCTTCCAAATATTCTTCCCTCCATTCCTCCTTCCTTCCACCTCTTCTTCCCTCCATTCTTCCATTCCTCCTTCCTTCCACCTCTTCTTCCCGCCATTCATCCATTCCTCCTTCCATCCATCCCTCTGTCTCTGCATTCATCCCTCTTATCTCTATCACTCAGTCCTTCTATCCCTCCTTATCTAATTTAATTCTTCCTTCTCTCCATCCCTCAGTCCTTTCATCCCTCTATAATCATATACACAGATACTTTCCATGTTGAGATGTGTTCAAGGTTAGATCAGCCAATTACTTGCTATGAATGGACCAACAGCTGTATGCCCTTGGGTCCTCACTGATGTCAATGTCACATTGAGTGTGAAGTGTGAGGGCACACTGGGGAGCAGGTGAAGGAGGGGGGAAAAGAGGGGGAGATGGGGGAGGAGAGGAGGAAGGATGAGGCTGAGAGGAGGAGGGATGGAGGAAGAGAGGAGGATGATGGGGAGGCTGAGGGGAGGAGGGAGGGAGGATGAGAGAGGAGGAGGAGCAGAGGGAAGAAGAAGGGGGATGAGGAGGGAGAGGACGACTATAGAAGGTGTAAATCCCAATGACAATATAGAGTAATCCACAGTTAACAGTGGTAGCGTCAGCAGCCAGTAGTCCCATATGGACCTACAGTAGAGGAGACCAAGGTGATTGTTCCCTGCCTGTCAAACAAATGTCATACAGATGCTCAGTACAGATTCAATATTACATTACTCACCCCTCTGTCCACAGCACCAGGGGAAAGGTCTCTCACCCTCACAACTGTCTGCCACTATTGTTTAATCAATCAAACCATAAACAGTACTGTACTCTCACTAATAACTACAATATGTCATTGTTTTTCTGTAAATCCACTTTGATCGAAAATCTGTTCCCATGTATTGAATCCAAAAATGGAGGTTGTGGGGTTTGCCTTAGCTCCGGAGATGTGCCTGCTTCAGTATCTTTTTAAGAAGAAGTCTGAGTGGGCGACGTGACTGTCAAGGTAACTGTCACTGTATCCACACATGGCTATAGAAATCAATAGAAAATAATACATGTGTGTGTGTGTGTGTATTTCTCTCTCTCTCTCTCTCTCTCTCTGTCTGTCACTCTCTCGCTCTCTGTCTCTCTCTCTGTCTCTTTCTCTCTTGGAGAAACAAGGGTTATAGAATAATGTGCCAGATATCCACAGAAAAAAATATATACTGTATTGTGGACACCCAACATAACATACAAAAACTGTCGAAACACACAACCCAGAATAGTGAAATACCACTTGAACCAAACAAAACCCTTAGAGTTGCAAAATGAAAACAGCAATGCAAAAACCATACATCATGCAATAGGAAGAATAACGAAGGCAGTCAGTCAGTGGCGAGAACTATGAGGCAGCTGGGCAATGAGGAGAAAGTCTTTGTATCCTAAAGAGTCAACTGGGTTTTTCTGTCTCATTGTAACGTAGGGTTTGAAACATGATGGGCTCTTTGAACAACATGCAATTCATGTCCCCCGCCACCCTCTCTCCGAGCGCATGGCTTTGAAACGTCTCTCTGCTTTAAAAGTGGGAATTTCCATGTTCTCTTCATTATAAGTAGAATCCCTCATCCAAGCTAGGCTTTTTCATGTATAAAACATAGAAGTCTAGATACAGCCTTCACAGATGTGGATGGAGAGGGATACTCCACTATACCAGCAGCATTCTGACTCAAAATATTACATTTGCTTTTCATACCTTTCACCAGAGGAATTAATCAAATGTTTCATATTTACACATTTTTCCCTAATTTCATCTGTAAAAAAAAAACATATTTCACATATTCAGAAACGTGGCATTTAAAGGTAATATTACTCCAACTCTGGAAAACCCTGGTATTTTACAGAGATCAGGGGGATTCTGTGAATCTTTAAGGAGATGGCCTAATGGTCCAGGAGTTCTTTCAGGGAAGTTCTTTCCATCCAATTAAGAAAGGAATTAACAGTGATAAGGAGGACATTTATCTAACCGCTCTGTGACTCCAAAATCCACCGGAGCTCCAAGATTCCTCTTTAAGGAATATTCTCACTCTCATTGTCAGTCTTCCCTTTCTGCACGTTGTCCCTTCCTCCTCCCACACCCCCCACATCCTTACCTTTCCTCCTCCCACACCCCCCACATCCATACCCTTCCTCCTTGTTAGAAAGGGCATAAAGTGGATGGAATGAAAAAGGTGTATGGTACTCCTTTTAGGTGCCTGAAGCCTACTCCTTTCATCTTGAGCTCCAATGTTCTATGAGGTGCCGATACTCAAGCCGTAGAAAACTCAGGGTGTCTGTATACTCTGTCCCAGTGAGCACCGGCTCAACTCAAGCCCTGCTGTTCTAGTCTCAGGTCATTCAAATCCCATGGTATGACAATTGCATGGGACATTGGCTACATTTGTGTGGGAGAAAATGCATGGGAATAGGTGCCGTTAAGAGATCTCTGATATCATGGTTCCTCGGTGCGTATGTAAAGGAGGTGATTTCTTGGTCGGTTGACCTGGAGCGATCTAATCCTAACGTTTACACATACAAATATGCACTTGAGTTTATGTAGGCATATATTTAATCATGTGTCCTGAAAGGTGTCTGCCAAATAAAATCCATTATTATCATTATTATTATTATTAATAGTTAGCCGAGGTCGTCCTTGTAGATGATTAGATTTACATTGAAACTGAACACAAACTCAGCCACAACAAGTCTAAACAACAGCCTCTCTCTATGAGCTGAACGTCCCAAGAGTTACATCCCCCTCTCCCCCCCCCTCTCTCTATCTCTCTCTCTCTTGTGCTTTCTCTGTCTCTGTTTCTCTCTCTGTCTCTCTCTCTTTCTCTCTCTCTTTCACTGTCTCTGTTTCTCTCTCTGTCTCTCTCGCGCTTTCTCTGTCTCTGTTTCTCTCTCTGTCTCTCTCTCTTTCTCTCTCTCTCTCTCAGAGTACAAGAGAGTCAACACTTTTTCATGTCCTTGGGGAAAGTAAAGGTAGAATTGGTAGCTACAATGCTTTTTAAAAAAAAGCAGTCACTTCAACTTGTATGGGTTGGAAACATCCTTGACAAATAATTAGCCAGCTACACTTCATGGACAAAGGTTTCCGCTTGACAGGAAATTACTTTTAATGCTCAGGGGGGAACGTTCATTTCTTGTCCCACGCTAAACCACAGAGAACAGAGATTGACCCTTGTCCTGCGAGACGTGAGTGAGTTGTGTTTCACCATTCATATTAACACCACTTAACAGAGCACACAAGGAAGTTGTTATTAGCAATGCAATGAGGAAGGAAACAAAGAGGATAATAGTATAGTAATAGGCAGGTAAAGTTCTGTGGCCTGCCATGGAACACACGATCTAGACAGGCAGCTTCGTGTGTGGAAGTATTGTGTTCAACATAGGAATGAAGAGGATGAATTACAGATGTAAGATTTTTTTGGGGGGGGCCGGTTTGCTACATCAGGAAATAATCGTGCAGCAACAGGAAATATGAATTATTATGTGGATTATAATTAATAGACATTTTTGCAGGGTTTGATACATTTTTCATAAGGGAAAATCATGTCTGAAATTTAAAAATGGAAATGACAAACTTCAGAAGTAATTTCAAACCTCAAATACAGTACAAATGCAGGACATTTCTGCAACAGGCTGATTCAATTAAGATCCTGCATTGTAGCCTATGTGGGCAGTTCTTAAAAATACATTCAGAACATTGTCCTCCTGTGCAGTCATTATAATACACCGTATAGGTCTGAATGTGTCATTTCTTACAAGGACCTTATAATCTACAGCAAAACAGCAACGGGGGGAGAAGACCGACTCATCTTGATTGTGAGAAATAAGCATCTTCACTGGAACCCATCAGAACATGCTGAGAGGACAACAACTACATCCATTTACACAGGAGGGCTACATTGAACAGGACAGGAGTATACTGTATGTAGGGGGCTGGTTGGCTGGCATATCAATTTCTTCATTGTCTCAGGGGACCCTGAGTGTGTGTGGGTGTGTGTGTGAGAGAAAGCCTCTGGTGTGCAGCTTATCCCTCCCTCCTTCATCCCTCCATTTCAGTGTCCTTCTGGTAGAGGAGGAGAAGATAGGTATCCATTGGGAATGTCTTCCTTGGCTGTGTGTGTGTGTGTGTGTGTGTGTGTGTGTGTGTGTGTGTGTGTGTGTGTGTGTGTGTGTGTGTGTGTGTGTGTGTGTGTGTGTGTGTGTGTGTGTGTGTGTGTGTGTGTGTGTGTGTGTGTGTGTGGTTAATTAGGTAGCATTTACTCAGTTCCTCAGTTCATAAAGAATGCTAATTCAACCATTGGTGGTACTAGTTGAACTCTGTCTCTGTATTTACAAGACAACACAGATTGTGTGTGGTGTGTGTGTGTGTGTGTGTGTGTGTGTGTGGTGTGTGGTGTGTGTGTGTGTGTGTGTGTGTGTGTGTGTGTGTGTGTGTGTGTGTGTGTTTGTGGTGAGGGGTAATCCATGCGTTAGCCCTCTAGAGCCCTACGCATTAGTCTGACAACAGAAAGGCATGCTGCACCATTCTCTCCGGTTCTATCTCTAATGCTGAGGAACCCCAGACACAGTGGGCTACATAATGATCATTCAAATAATGCACAGTATAATATAGCTTCTATAATTGATGCTCTTACCAGTTAATTCAACTAAACACTTACCCAGTAATTTCCAGTTCTAAATGTAACACAGATCACTATGTGGGGACACTAATACGCTGCGTATCATCACAGGTTGTTCAATGGAGATAGGTATAAACTAGGACTGGGAGACATATCGCTTTGTGATGCTACTCAATAGATGTTGGACAACATTAATGTGTCACACAATATTCACTATAGCCAGATGAGACCAGCGGTCTGTCTGGTCAGTCAAATATGTCATGCAGGTCATTAATTACTTGATATGCTATATGTCACTTCTCACTGACTCCATTTACAGTACATGGCTGGGCATTGGGAGTATTGGAGCTGCTGAGGTAGACAAGTGTTTCTCAATCAGCCTTGTACTAGTTTAAGTCAGTAGTGCTCCAAGGAGGAAGGATTATATAGCCTGTCCCTGGTACTAAACAGGTTGAGAAACACTGAGGTAATAGAGACCCCAGTAGTTACAAAAACATGTTGGTACCTTGAACCCACCCAACACCTTTGGAGTTTCTATGCGACCCTGCAAGTCACATCTTTTTATATACCGGAACTGTTGAGTGGAACAGACTACCGCAACAACTCAAAGCCATGCAGACCATAAATTCATTTAAAAATCATGTCAAAATCTGGCTAATGATCGGGCAATTGAACAACTGTTAATGTCTGTATCTATGAAATGTATCTGTATCTAAGTAATGTTTTTTCACCATGGAATTTAGGGACCACAATGGAAATAAGTCAGATTTTTTTCTGATATCCCTGTCATGTTTTTAAAATATACAGTGCCTTCGGGAAGTATTCAGACCGCTTGAGTTTTTCCACATTTTGTTAGAATACAGGCTCATTCTAAAATTGATTCAATCTTTTTTTCCCCCTCACCAATCTACACACCGTACCCCATAATGACAAAGCAAATACAGTTTTTTAGACATTTTTGCTAATTTATCAAAATAAAAAAAAAGGAAATATCACATTTACATAAGTATTCAGATCCTATACTCAGTACTCTGTTGAAGCACCTTTGGCAGCGATTACAGCCTTAGAGTCTTCTTGGGTATGACGCTACAAGCGTGGCACACCAGCATTTGGGGAGTTTCTCCCATTCTTCTCTGTAGATCCTCTCAAGCTCTGTCAGGTTGGATGGGGAGCGTCGCTGCACAGCTATTTTCAGGTCTCTCCAGAGATATTCGATCAGGTTCAAGTCCGGACTCTGGCTGGGGTACTCAAGGACATTCAGAGACTTGTCCCAAAGCCACACCTGCATTGTCTTGGCTGTGTGCTTAGGGTCGTTGTCCTGTTGGAAGGTGAACCTTCGCCTGCGTCTGAGGTCCAGGGCGCTGTGTAGCAGATTTTCATCAAGAATCTCTCTGTACTTTGCTCCGTTCATCTTTGCCTAGTTCCTGACTAGTCTCCCAGTCCTTGCCGCTGAAAAACATACCCACAGCATGATGCTGCAACCACTATTCTTCACCGTAGGATGGTGCCAGGTTTCCTCCAGACGTGACGCTTGGCATTCAGGCCAAAGAGTTCAATCTTGGCTTCATCAAACCAGAGAATCTTGTTTCTCATGGTCTGAGAGTCTTTAGGTGACTTTTGGCAAACTCCAAGCAGGCTGTCATGTGCCTTTTACTGAGGAGTGGCTTTTGTCTGGCCACTCTACCATAAAGGCCTGATTGAGGGAGAGCTGCAGAGATGGTTGTCCTTCTGGAAGATTCTCCCATCTCCACAGAGAATCTCTAGTGCTCTGTCAGAGTGACCATCGCATTCTTGGTCTACACCTGCTTCAAAGTGCTTCTACATCTGCTTTGCTTGCTGTTTGGGGTTGTAGGCTGAGGTTTCTATACAGCACTTTTTGACATCAGCTGATGTAAGAAGGGCTTTATAAATACATTTGATTGATTGATTGGTCACCTCCCTGACCAAGGCCCCTTTCCCCTAATTGCTCAGTTTGGCTGGGCGGCCAGCTCTAGGAAGAGTCTTGGTGGTTCCAAACTTATTCCATTTAAGAATGATGGAGGCCACTGAGTTCTTGGGCACCTTCAATGCTGCAGAAATGTTTTGGTATCCTTCCCCAGATCTGTTTCTTGACACAATCCTGTCTCGGAACTCTACGGACAATTCCTTCGACTTCATGGCTTGGTTTTTGCTCTGACATGCACTGTCATCGGTGGGACCTTGTATAGACAGGTGTGTGCCTTTCCAAATCATGACCTCATCCCGTCAGTTGAGGATGCCTGGTCATTCTTTAAAAGTAACTTCCTCACCATTTTAGATAAGCATGCTCCGTTCAAAAAATGCAGAACTAAGAACAGATACAGCCCTTGGTTCACCCCAGACCTGACTGCCCTCGACCAGCACAAAAACATCCTGTGGCGGACTGCAATAGCATCGAATAGTCCCCGTGATATGCAACTGTTCAGGGAAGTCCGGAACCAATACACGCAGTCAGTCAGGAAAGCTAAGGCCAGCTTCTTCAGGCAGAAGTTTGCATCCTGTAGCTCCAACTCCAAAAAGTTCTGGGACACTGTGAAGTCAATGGAGAACAAGAGCACCTCCTCCCAGCTGCCCACTGCACTGAGGCTAGGTAACACGGTCACCACCGATAAATCCATGATTATCGAAAACTTCAATAAGCATTTCTCAACGGCTGGCCATGCCTTCCGCCTGGCTACTTCAACCTCGGCCAACAGCCCCGCCCCCCCTCCGCTGCTCCTCGCCCAAGCCTCTCCAGGTTCTCCTTTACCCAAATCCAGATAGCAGATGTTCTGAAAGAGCTGCAAAACCTGGACCCGTTCTGGGCTTGACAATCTGGACCCTCTATTTCTGAAACTATCCGCCACCATTGTCGCAACCCCTATTACGGCCTGTTCAACCTCCTTTCATATCGTCTGAGATCCCCAAGGATTGGAAAGCTGCCGCAGTCATCCCCCTCTTCAAAGGGGGAGACACCCTGGACCCAAACTGTTACAGACCTATATCCATCCTGCCCTGCCTATCTAAGGTCTTCGAAAGCCAAGTCAACAAACAGGTCACTGACCATCTCGAATCCCACTGTACCTTCTCCGCTGTGCAATCTGGTTTCCGAGCCGGTCACGGGTGCACCTCAGCCACACTCAAGGTACTAAACGATATCATAACCGCCATCGATAAAAGACAGTACTGTGCAGCCGTCTTCCTCGACCTTGCCAAGGCTTTCGACTCTGTCAATCACCATATTCTTATCGGCAGACTCAGTAGCCTCGGTTTTTCGGATGACTGCCTTGCCTGGTTCACCAATTACTTTGCAGACAGAGTTCAGTGTGTCAAATCGGAGGGCATGCTGTCCGGTCCTCTGGCAGTCTCTATGGGGGTGCCACAGGGTTCAATTCTCGGGCCGACTCTTTTCTCTGTATACATCAATGATGTTGCTCTTGCTGCGGGCGATTCCCTGATCCACCTCTACGCAGACGACACCATTCTATATACTTTCGGCCCGTCATTGGACACTGTGCTATCTAACCTCCAAACAAGCTTCAATGCCATACAACACTCCTTCCGTGGCCTCCGACTGCTCTTAAACGCTAGTAAAACCAAATGCATGCTTTTCAACCGATCGCTGCCTGCACCCGCATGCCCGCCTAGCATCACCACCCTTGATGGTTCCGACCTAGAATATGTGGACATCTATAAGTACCTAGGTGTCTGGCTAGACTGCAAACTCTCCTTCCAGACTCATATCAAACATCTCCAATCGAAAATCAAATCAAGAGTCGGCTTTCTATTCCGCAACAAAGCCTCCTTCACTCACGCCGCCAAGCTTACCCTAGTAAAACTGACTATCCTACCGATCCTCGACTTTGGCGATGTCATCTACAAAATGGCTTCCAACACTCTACTCAGCAAACTGGATGCAGTCTATCACAGTGCCATCCGTTTTGTCACTAAAGCACCTTATACCACCCACCACTGCGACTTGTATGCTCTAGTCGGCTGGCCCTCGCTACATATTCGTCGCCAGACCCACTGGCTCCAGGTCATCTACAAGTCCATGCTAGGTAAAGCTCCGCCTTATCTCAGCTCACTGGTCACGATGGCAACACCCATCCGTAGCACGCGCTCCAGCAGGTGTATCTCACTGATCATCCCTAAAGCCAACACCTCATTTGGCCGCCTTTCGTTCCAGTACTCTGCTGCCTGTGACTGGAACGAATTGCAAAAATCGCTGAAGTTGGAGACTTTTATCTCCCTCACCAACTTCAAACATCAGCTATCTGAGCAGCTAACCGATCGCTGCAGCTGTACATAGTCTATTGGTGAATAGCCCACCCATTTTCACCTACCTCATCCCCATACTGTTTTTATTTATTTATTTTTCTGCTCTTTTGCACACCAATATCTCTACCTGTACATGACCATCTGATCATTTATCACTCCAGTGTTAATCTGCAAAATTGTAATTATTCGCCTACCTCATGCCTTTTGCACACATTGTATATAGACTCCCCCTTTGTTTTCTACTGTGTTATTGACTTGTTAATTGTTTACTCCATGTGTAACTCTGTGTTGTCTGCTCATACTGCTATGCTTTATCTTGGCCAGGTCGCAGTTGCAAATGAGAACTTGTTCTCAACTAGCCTACCTGGTTAAATAAAGGTTAAATAAAAAATTTAAAAAATGTCCAATCATTTGAATTTAACACAAGTGGACTCCAATTAAGTTGTAAAAACATCTCAAGGATGATCAATGGAAACAGGATGCACCTGAGCTCAGTTTCGAGTCTCTTAGCAAAGGGTCTGAATACTCATGTAAATAAGGTATTTTTTTATTTGGATTTTCATACATTGCAAATATTTCTAAAAATCTGTTTTTGTTTTGCCATTATGGGGTATTGTGTGTAGATTGATGAGGATTTGTATTTATTTAATCTATTTTAGAATAAGGATGTAACGTAACAAAATGTTGAAAAATTCAAGCGGTCTGAATACTTTCCGAATCAACAATTTGTACTGTGTGTGTTTTTTAACTAGAAAATAAAATCAATCAATCAAGTCAACAAAACCAGTGTTTGTAGCCAAGCCAGAGTCTTAATTAAACCGGGAAAATAACTTGCTGAGACCCATCATCAATGAGTTCTTACCCACTGTTTGGGAAACACTGCCCATGGAGTGGAACACAGCAACAGAGGCTCACACTAGGCTGTAAAATCCATGACCCCTAGGTTCATTAGTTTCTTTACCAGGTTAGTGGAACATATCTTTGACCATTCATTATATTCCTCTCAAAAACATTACCATGCTGTAGTAAAAATGTCTAGGCTAACACACAGGTCATAATCTGAACTATGCCCTTTGAAGAATATGCATGGTCTTCCATCCTCCCTGTGTCGACTCTAGTGCATCATATTCCAGAGCCTTTTAGCCCATTGATCCGAATATAAGCATCTCTGCCTGTGGTGATGTGATATACGGCGACATCAGGCGCTACTGTATATTGACCCTCATTAAACCAGCACTAGGGCTCAATGAACGGCCATCAAGTTATGGCCGAATGAGAGAGAGAGAGAGAGAGAGAGAGAGAGAGAGAGAGAGAGAGAGAGAGAGAGAGAGAGAGAGAGAGAGGGGCTAGGCTATAATTTTAGCATGCATACATGTTTCTGTAGAGGAGCTAAACCCCGTTCCTCTCCTCTGGGACGGTTGGTTGTCTCGGCCTGATATCAAAGGGAATACATGCCGACTCTGTTGCCATGGTGAGCCTAATTCAGCTTGGATGTCTCCTAATTGGAAAGCATGGATGGAGAAAACGAGAAAAAATAAGAGAAAAACATCAGAGTCATTATCATTAATAGGAATCAATAGTCGCTGGCCTAGGTGCTCGGGCTGTGGCAGTATCGATAGGTGAAGGGGGAGAGGTGAGGGGGGAGGAATCAGAGGAGAGCTGTGACAGGGGGAGGGAGGGAGGAAGGGGGTTCATACAAATCAATGGAGGAGCCTTTAACTTAAATGATTGCCGCTCAGAGTAGAAAAGCCAGGTAGAGAAATACTTTAAAGCTGAACGTACCGTATACCACAGATAATTTACATACTCAGGGTCCGCTCTCTCTAGTTGTCAGTGTTTTACCACCTGACGTTCTGTGCACTAAATGGCAGTGTGAGTGCATTACAGTACCGTGAGGTGGGAAGGCAGGGGCACTTACTTCTGTCAATGCTGTAGGTGGGAGCTAGCCTTTTGTTCATAACGCTATAAAAACAAATGGAACTGTAAATGTCAATCTCCAATTTCATGCACAAAAATGCAGCATTGCAGAATGGAATGAGAAGATCTAAAACTCCACTCTGTCTGTTAAACCAACAAACGAAGAAACAACAAGTCAATTGGAAATAGAGGTCGACCGATTAATTGGAATGGCCGATTAATTAGGGCCGATTTCAAGTTTTCATAACAATCGGAAGTTGGTATTTTTGAGCGCCGATATTGCCGATTTTTAATATATTTTTTTTTATACCTTTATTTAACTAGGCAAGTCAGTTAAGAACACATTCTTATTTTCAATGACGGCCTAGGAATGGTGGGTTAACTGCCTTGTTCAGGGGCAGAACGACAGATTTTCACCTTGTCAGCTCGGGGGATCCAATCTTGCAACCTTACAGTTAATTAGTCCAACGCTCTAACCACCTGCCTCTCATTGCACTCCACGAGGAGCCTGCCTGTTACGCGAATGCAGTAGAAGCCAAGGTAAGTTGCTAGCTAGCATTAAACTTATCTTATAAAAAACAATCATAATCACTAGTTATGCACATGGTTGATGATATTACTAGTTTATCTAGCGTGTCCTGAGTTGCATATAATCGATGCAGTGCGTAGCGTTGCTCCAATGTGTACCTAACCATAAACACCAATGCCTTAAAATCAATACACAGAAGTATATATTTTTAAACCTGCATATGTAGCTAAAAGAAATCCAGTTTAGCAGGCAATATTAACCAGGTGAAATTGTGTCACTTCTCTTGCGTTCATTGCACGCAGAGTCAGGGTATATGCAACAGTTTGGGCAGCCTGGCTCATTGCGAACGAATTTGCCAGAATTTTACGTAATTATGACATAACATTGAAGGTTGTGCAATGTAACAAGAATATTTAGACTTAGGGATGCCACCTGTTAGATAAAATACCGAACGGTTCCGTATTTCACTGAAATAAATGTTTTGTTTTCGAAATGATAGTTTCCGGATTCTAACATATTAATGACCAAAGGCTCGTATTTGTGTGTTATTATAATTAAGTCTATGATTTGATAGAGCAGTCTGCCTGAGCGATGCTAGGCAGCAGCAGGCTCGTAAGCATTAATTCAAACAGCACTTTCATGCGTTTTGCCAGCAGCGCTTCGCAAGCACATCGCTGTTTATGACTTCAAGCCTATCAGCCTAATGGCTGGTGTAACCGATGTGAAATGTCTAGCTAGTTAGCGGGGTACTCGCTAAAAGCGTTTCAAATGTCATTCGCTCTGAGACGTAGTTATTCCCCTTAACCTGCATGGGTAACGCTGCTTCGAGTGTGGCTGTTGTCGATGTGTTCCTGGTTCGATCCCAGGTAGGGGCGAGGAGAGGGACGGAAGCTATACTGTTACACTGTGTAACGGTTTTCTTTAGGTGAAGGAGAGGCGGACCAAAATGCAGCGTGGTGGTTATTCATGTTCTTTAATTTATAAAGACACTACACATGAAATAACTAACAAAAACAACAAACGTGAGAAAACCTAAAACAGTCCTATCTGGTGCAAACACAAAGACAGGAACAATCACCCACAAACAGTGAAACCCAGGCTACCTAAGTATGATTCTCAATCAGAGACAACTAATGACACCTGCCTCTGATTGAGAACCATACTAGGCCGAAACATAGAAATAACCCAAAACATAGAAGAACAAACAGACTGCCCACCCAACTCACGCCCTGACCATACTAAATAAATACAAAACTACTAAAAAACATACTAAAAAAATACAAAAGGTCAGAACGTGACACACTGGCAATACTATAGTGACTATAAGAACATCCAATAGTCAAAGGTATATGAAATACAAATGGTATAGAGAGAAATAGTCCTATAAATACTATTTTAACTACAACCTAAAACCTCTTACCTTGGAATATTGAAGTCTCATGTTAAAAGAAACCACCAGCTTTCAAATGTCCTCATGTTCTGAGCAAGGAACTCAAACGTTAGCTTTTTTACATGGCACATATAGTACTTTTACTTCTCCAACACTTTGTTTTTGCATTATTTAAACCAAATTGAACATGTTTCATTATTTATTTGAGGCTAAATGGATTTTATTGATGTATTATATGAAGTTAAAATAAGTGTTCATTCAGTATTGTTGTAATTGTCATTATTACAAATACATTTTAAAAAATCGGCCAATTACTCGGTATCTGCTTTTTTGGTCCTCCAATAATCGGTATCGGTATCAGCGTTGAAAAATCATAATCGGTCGACCTCTAATTGGAAACCATATTTGTGATCTCGTGATCCCACATTTCTTTGTCTATACTGTACGTGGAATAGATCAGTAGCATCTCTTGATCTATAATCAGTCATAACAGCACAATACTGCAGTGTGTCAATGGCAGTACTTTTGATACATGAGGGATGGTAATGCAATGTCAGCCTTTGAGGGGGGTGTTAGGTCATCACTGAATAAACCTTCCTACAGTGAATCTGTTATTATTGTGTTCTGTCTGATACATTAGGTTCACTTTCCATTAATCTCCTTCCCAAACACTTCAGCCCAAATGCACTTTGCGCAATAGCCAGGGGACGAGGTTAACTTTCCACAAATAACTTTGTGAAAATACCACAGATAACAGCACCTGCTGCTGGTTTAGGTCAGTTCCCCCTACAAAACTCTAAAAAGGTTCAAGACACAAATAAGGACTTTCCTTCCTTCCCAACTCGAAAAAAAGGTTCCCCTATCATTTATCCATGTCAAATTATTTTAAATTAAAATGGAGAATGAATAATTGATTTATTCATTAGTGGAAGATGACATCCTGTAAGAGTTAATAAAACTTCATCTCTAAAAATGGCCTTGAGACATACATCCCCCTGTAATTCATCATGCGAGTTAGTTTCCTGTGTTGCATCTTCTATTCACTTCAGTCATGACTCGTGACTGAAACAAACTATTGAAGAATTCATACACTGAAGAGTATGTTTTGCACAGTGTTTCCAATACATAGAAAGCCTGCATTTTGTTCATATCAACTGATGTTCTTACCAGTCAATATTTACAGTAAAATACACTACTAGTACATCATACTGTATGCACCTCTCTATATACTCCTGCGCCAACAGGTTGCAAGAGGCTAGTCTTCTTTTGCAATCACATTCATAGTAGCTTTTCCTCAGACTGAGCAACCCACATCTGTCACACCCTGGTCTTAGTATTTTGTGTTTTCTTTATTATTTTGGTCAGGCTAGGGTGTGACATGGGTTTTGTGTGTGTGGTGTGTTTTGTCTTGGGGTTTTCGTACGTATTGGGATTGTGGCTTAGTGGGGTTTTCTAGGTAAGTCTATGGCTGTCTGGAGTGGTTCTCAATCAGAGGCAGGTGTTTTTCGTTGTCTCTGATTGGGAACCATATTTAGGCAGCCATATTCTTTGAGTGTTTCGTGGGTGATTGTTCCTGTCTTTGTTGTCACCAGATAGGTTGTTTAGGTTTTCACACATTTATTGTTTTGTTAGTTTATTCATGTATAGTTTTCTTCATTAAAAAACATGAATAACCACCACGCTGCATTTTGGTCCGCTTCTCCTTCACCTAAAGAAAACCGTTACAACATCCAGTGATCCAGAGGGAATACAAAGAGGATAAGAGATCCCCAAATCACCCTTCATATTCCCTCTATGCAATCATTACACATCTCCCCCAGGAGAACCACATTGGTTCAACAACTCTGTTTCTGTTTTCCACAAGAGAGCGGCTAGCACTGATTATGGCTTTTACATATTGGAGGAGTGGAGGAACAAATGTGAAAGCTTATTTTCCTGGTCCCCTCTGGGCCACGTTTCTCCCATTACCTCTACGTCTCCCTTGAAATAATGTATGCGTCCCAAATGAGTACTCATTTTGTTTTGACCAGAACCCTGTAGTAGCGTGCTAGGGGGAATAGGGTGTCATTTAGGATGCAGATAATGCCACATTGTCTCCACTGAACCTTCCCCTATATCACATCACCACGGTGCTCTCCTCTGTCTGAGACTGAGACCTTATTGTTCACACAGAGCCCAAACAAATACAACGCCGGTTTACCGGACCATTTCCCTGAGAATCTCCATTGAAAGCTATTTTTTTTGTCCAGGACTAGGCTTTGTAATCTGTGTCCGGGAAACCGGCCCCCCAGTATCTAGAATAGATCTTAGTAACAAAGCTTCATCTGAAATGTCATTGCCAGAATCCATAAATGAAATTGTGTAATGAAGCATATATGGGACTGTATGAAGTGAAGGTCTTCAGTTAAAACATTCTACTGCAATGGTTTTACAAGTTGGATTGTACAACCCAGAATGATGGGTTTGAAAGGATGAAGTGTCTGATTTTGTGTTGATTTGATTTACAACCCACAATGAAGGGTTTGAAAGTGTCTGTGGTTTTATGAGTTGACTTTGTTTACTTACTCCTTTGATAGTTTAAGTAATAACCAAATTAATACAATGTAATAATAATTATCACAGTGAGTGATAAGAGGTAATGTGATGGAAAATGTTTGCTTTTCTAATAACCAATTTCTGTGTTTATGCAAGTGACTGATTGATCATCCTGGGAGGAATCCTCACTATCAGTATCTGCAATTTGGCAGTACGCCCAGAACCTTGTTTTGTGAACAGAAAGGATATCTGTTTCAAGGTCTCAGCGTGGAGAGAATAAGCCTTGTGAGGTATTGGTCAGTCACATGCATGAACCAAATGTTAATGACAAATTAATTATGAATAAGCTAAATCGTGCAAATATAACTTGTCTGTGTAAGCAGCATATAAGAGAACTAACGGGACTGCCCTGGGGGAGCTCCTGACTGACATGTGTACATGATGCATTGAGTTGGTTGGAACCTCTCCAGCATGCTGATAACAAAGAATGATTCATTTAATATTGACTTCAGGTGTCCCTGGTGGTAATTTCCACGACACTAGGATGGATGAACACCGTAAATACCAGTACATACACAAAATGCTCTGCTTGCATGTATTGCTGATTTAACAAACAAAACCCTAAGCACTATCAGAGGGAGAGCGAGAGAGTGAGGATTATTGGAAATGTTAGATCATCTCTCCTCCAATAAACAGCAGTACTAAATCCAGTTGTAGAATTACACCAGTGGTTCTTTGGTCACTCTATCCACAATCACATTTTGCTCTACCATCCTCTATAGGTCAAGTATCCCCAGGTTTACCCATAACCCAGGTTGAGAACCACTGAATTCCACCATTAAAAACCCTGTTTTGGAGGACAGGAAGTGGGCATTTGGGACCCAAATTAGTGACTGTGATGTGGTGGTTCCAGGAAGCCTTGGGAAGTTACACTTTATGACTAACCAACTGCTCATTACTGGGCTGGGACACATTCTTCTATTACAATAGGCTCTGAGATGGAGCTGAACTTTCTGTATAGTCTGTCTAAATTTAAAAGGTAATAAACCCATAGCTTCTCCAGTGTAGTCTCCATGTGAGACAGTGCCACCTGCTGGTGATAAATATATATACTACTGGTATTCAAGTACACAAAGTATATCTGTATTTTAATGAACAAAATGCAAACATCGATCATAATTTCATGCAAATGATTTACTGTTACATGTCCCAATATAATATTGAGAACATATTGAAACTGAAATACTAGGAATCTATAAAGGATCTGTTGCAAAATCAAATCCCATACAAAACCAGTAGTGAATCCTTCAGACAAGCTTTTCAGACATTGGTGAAACACAGCGACACATTAGTCACCCCAAACGCAAAAGAGTTTGAGAAATACCCATCTGCCCTCTGTCTTCCACTGCTATGCAGTGCAGGGCACATAGTTCAGGTCAAACTCTGGCTCAGCGAAGTCCAGGTTGAGGGTGGGTGGGTGGCAAAATGCTGTGGTAGCAGGCCAGAGCAGTGAAGGCTGCCTCTAGGGCCCCGGCAGCCCCCAGGAGAAGCCCCATGGCCCCTTTAGTGGAGGGAACAGCCAGGGTGGCGGCGTGCTGCTGGAACAGTCTCTTGATGGCAGTGTTCTCTTCAGAATCACCTAGTGGTGTAGAGGTGGCATGTGCATTCCCATATGTCACATGGGCTGGTTCCACACCAGTGTCTCAGAGTGCTGCAGACATGCACCTGGAAGAAGAACAGGAGAATGAAAGTGGACTGTAAAAATGCCATGACTTCAAATATGTTCACAATTTCATTTAAAAAAATCATTAAAAAAAGTTTTAAAATAGGCTTAAGATTTTTAAATGTTTTATGTCATGGTCAAGTTGATAGATTTTGATATTGGTACTGGCTACAGTACATCTCAATGATTCCTTAACACAAATAGTATGCACCTGGTGAAAGAGTGCTATAAACCCCATCCATGACTATTACCTGATGGCTCCATCTCCGTCAGCAGTGGGGGCTGTGATGTGGCTGGCGTCCCCTGACAGGCCATACCCCAGCATACACCCTGGCCCCCCTCCTCACAGCATGCTCCCACTCCTCCAGGAACACCACCGCAGACCCTTCACCCATCACAAACCCACCCCTCTCTGGGTGTAAGGGCCGTGATGCCAGCCTGGGCTGGTCGTTCCAATGGGTACCCAAAGCCCTTCAAGTAAATGTAAAAGTTGAATTACACCCACATAGCAGTCAATACCAACTGGAATCCATGAACATATAAATGGCGTAGGCATATCTTAATACATATGTAAAATGTATAAAAAGGACAGACTAGATGTGTACTAACAACAACAATAACACACAAAAAAACAAATATCCTGGAATCTTCAAGATTTACCTCGCCCTCGCAAACCCCGCAATTGACAGAGTTCCCACACAGGCTTCTGTCCCACACACTACCATGGCGACAGCGTCTCCGTGGGCAATGAACCTGGCTGCGTCACCGAGGGCATGGTCTCCAGTTGTGCAGGCGGTGGACACGGCGTGGTTGGGGCCTTTTAGTTTGTGCTTAATGCTGACGTGACCTGCAGCCATGTTGACCAGGATACGAGGCACAAAGGGGCTGACCTAGAATACAATCATAGTCCCTGTGCCCAAGAACACAAAGACAACCTGCGTAAATGACTACAGACCCGTAGCACTCACGTCCATAGCCATGAAATGCTTTGAAAGGTTGGTAATGGCTCACATCAACACCATTATTCCAGAAACCCTAGACCCACTCCAATTTGCATACCGCCCAAACAGATCCACAGTGGATGCAATCTCTATTGCACTCCACACTGCCCTTTCCCACCTGGACAAAAGGAACACTTATGTGAGAATGCTATTCATTGACTACAGCTCAGCGTTCAACACCATAGTGCCCTCAAAGCTCATCACTAAGCTAAGGATCCTGGGACTAAACACCTCCCTCTGCAACTGGATCCTGGACTTCCTGACAGGCCACCCCCAGGTGGTGAGGGTAGGTAGCAACACATCTGCCATGCTGATCCTCAACACTGGAGTTCGCCAGGGGTGCTTGCTCTGTCCCCTCCTGTACTCCCTGTTCACCCACGACTGCATGGCCAGGCACAACTCCAACACCATCATTAAGTTTGCAGACGACACAACAGTGGTAGGCCTGATCACCGACAACGATGAGACAGCCTATAGGGGGGAGGTCAGAGACCTGGCCGGGTGGTGCCAGAATAACAACCTATCCCACAATGTAACCAAGACTAAGGAGATGATTGTGGACTACAGGAAAAGTAGGATCGAGCACGCCCCCCATTCTCATCGATGGGGCTGTAGTAGAACAGGTGGAGAGCTTCAAGTTCCTTGGTGTCCACATCAGCAACAAACTAGAATGGTCCAAACACACCAAGACAGTCATGAAGAGGGCACAACAAAGCCTAATCCTCCTCAGGAAACTAAAACGATTTGGCATGGGTCCTGAGATCCTCAAAAGGTTCTACAGCTGCAACATCGAGGGCATCCTGACTGGTTGCATCACTGCCTGGTAAGGCAACTGCTAGGCCTCTGACCGCAAGGCACTACAGAGGGTAGTGCGTACGACCCAGTACATTACTGGGGCTAAGCTGCCTGCCACCCAGGACCTCTACACCAGGCGGTGTCAGAAGAAGGCCCTAAAAATTGTCAAAGACCTCAGCCACCCCAGTCATAGACTGTTCTCTCTACTACCGCATGGCAAGCAGAACCGGAGTGCCAAGTCTAGGACAAAAAGGCTTCTCAACAGTTTTTACCCCCAAGCCATAAGACTCCTGAACAGGAAATCAAATGGCTACCCGGACTATTTGCATTGTGTGCAAAGCCAAAGCCTATTTTTACGCTGCTGCTACTCTCTGTTTATCATATATGCATAGTCACTTTAACTATACATTCATGTACATACTACCTCAATCGGGCCGACCAACCAGTGCTCCCGCACGTTGGCTAACCTGCATTGTGTCCCGCCACCCGCCAAACCCTCTTTTACGCTACTGCTACTTTCTGTTCATTATATATGCATAGTGACTTTAACCATATCTACATAAACATACTACTTCAATCAGCCTGACTAACCGGTGTCTGTATGTAGCCTCGCTACATCCTCGCTACTGTGTATATAGCCTGTCGTTTTACTGTTGTTTCATTTCTTTACTTACCTATTGTTTACTTAATACCTTTTTTGCACTATTGGTTAGAGCATGTAAGTAAGCATTTCACTATAAGGTTTTCTTTATTCCATGTGCAACTCTGTGTTGTTGTTTGTGTCACACTGCTATGCTTTATCTAGGCCAGGTCGCAGTTGCAAATGAGAACTTGTTCTCAACTAGCCTACCTGGTTAAATAAAAGGTGAAATAAAAAATAAAATAAAAAATAGAATAAATCATACCAAGTTTGATGATTCTGTTATAATCAGTGAAAACGTTATTGATTTATATAGCTTTAAATTGCATTTTATAGATGTTGTGTATTTCTATCATGTCAAAACTGGATTTTTTTCCCTCAAAACAAAGGTTGTAAAAGTATGCTAGACATTTATAGAATAAATCATATCTAGTTTGATGTTTATATGACAAACGGTGAATTAGTTATTGATTTATACAGTTTTAAATGGCATTTGATAGATTTTATGTATTTCTATCAAGTCAAAACTGTAATTTTTCCTCAAAACAAAGGTTGTAAAACTATGCTAGACATTTATAGAATAAACCATATCTAGTTTTATGTTTCTGTGACAATCAATGAATTTGTTATTTTAAATGGCTTTTGGCAAATGGCTTATGAATGTCTATTGAAAGTCCGAATGTGTGAATATAAAACCAACTTGACCGCGTTATCATATCCTTACTGCTCCATCTGTGTCCCTGGACCCAGGCTGTCAATGACTGATCCCTCACCAACACGACAACATAACAGGCTATTAGTGTTGTAATTTGTCCAACTACGAAATACACCTCCCTGAATCATCTATTTGCCACTTACCACGTGAAAGCGACGATTATTATGTCATTATACCTCTGAAATCCTCTGCAAATGTCAAATGTGTCTTGGTCACACACTGGCATCCAAGCAAGTGAGTTCATTCAACGGGGATACTATCGTATTGCCTGATACCATACATTGAACATAGAAGTGTAGATTACAATTTATATACAACAAAACAATGTCAATTAATGTATACATTTGGGAAATATTGATTTATGGATGTCATTACCATATTTTACATCGATTTCTGAATAGTTTTTATTTTTAATATTCGTGATTTGTTCAGGCATTGCAATGGCAGCTATTTGGATTATTTACTTGAAGTAAATGAAATCGTCGTTCATATAGCTAGCTACCCTATGGAGTAAAATACGTCCAGGGAAAGAGGTTGTAGCAGAGAGGACATGGCTGAGTCTCAAGGATTCTCAACACTATGCGAAAATTCGAATGAAGTGTTTCTAGACGTCGCGAAATTGTTGATCACCTATGCCGACAACATTCTTAGGTAATACTGTCTGTGCTTGAATGTAAGCGGAAAAGATTGCCTAGCTAACTTTGCTAGTTAGCTTATAATGCTAGCTTCCTTACTAACTAACTTAGATTCTTTAGCTCATAGTTATACATTATGCAGTGTCATCTTGTTGAAAAGAAAATGGAAATATGAGGCGACTACAAGCTACTGAAAGGGGCAAAGCTGTCATCCGCTCGAGTTGCGAGCGCTTGTTACATTGTAACGGCATTTATTTTCCTATTGGAAACGATTGTAACAAATGTAACTACTTATCTCTAACTCAACTTTATCTCATGCAGCTGCTGAGTAACGTATGAAAATTGCTTTAAAGGAACTCAAAGACCTGCCTGTTCTTTATACCGACATAACATACAATGCCTTGCAAAAATATTCAGACCCCTTGCCTGTTGGATTTCATTTAAATTGAAAAATAGTCATCGACACAATCATGTCTAAGTGGATTTCATTTTTTTTTATTAATAAAATGTAATAACTAAAATATAGTCGTATTCAGCTCCCTAAGTCAATACGTGTTAGGAAAACCCTTTAGCATCGATTACAGCTGTCTTCTTGGGCAGCTGCAAAATGCAGAATTTGCTCCTCCATTTCCTTGTTGCTAAAATTTTAATTGTTCGCCTAATTTCAGTTTGATAAAACAATGTATAGTGTAGATAATCATTGTACCATCTCTAAACCGCTGTGAAATATTTGCAATAACCTAAAATATGGTATTTTCTGCTTTATTTAAGCTAGTGTACAAAACCTAAAGTAACATACTGACCACACCGCTCCTATCCCGTGCACAAGCGTTGCGAAATAAATGTACACATGCATGTTATTCAATCATTGCGCCAACGAGCGTCTGCCCGTTGCCAAGCGCTAAAATAGAAGTCAGTTCTATTTGTGACACCTTGTGCAAGCCCTGCCTCTCCCATCTCCTCATTGGTTAAACCCACTTGGGTGATTGAAAGATGAACAGAGGTCGGTTGTTGTGGTAATACTATGAAAGTTAGATGCCAATCGCCATATAAATTAGCGATCACGACACACAGGTTGAAATATCAAAACTCTGACCCAATTATAGTAATTTAGTCAAAAAGCATTAAACATTTATGGTAATTTAGCCAGCTAGCTTGCTGGTGCTAGCTCATTTGTCCTGGGATATAAATGTTTAGTTGTTTTACCTGAAATCCACAAGGTCCTCTACTCTGACAATTAATACACACATAAACCGGTCAACCGAATCGTTTCTAGTCATTTCTCCACCTTCCAGGCTTTTTCTTCTTTGGACTTTATATGGCATTAGATGCCAAACTTTCATAGTATTACCACGACGACCAACCGACCTTCTCTTTCAATCACCCACGTGGGTATAACCAATGAGGAGATGGCACGTGGGTATCTGCTTCTATAAACCAATGAGGAGATGGGAGAGGCAGGACTTCGTCACAAATAGAACTGACTTCTAATTTAGCGCTTGGCAACGCAGACGCAATGGTTGAATAACATGTATGTGTACATTTACTTTTGCGACGTGAGCGGTGTGTGTTAGTTCTATGTTAATTTGGTCGGTCCTCCAAAAAGTTACGTATTGCAGCTTTAATGTTATGGGAGTTGTCTTGAGTGTTTCTGGGTAAATCTCTACTCGATTTGCACGCCTGGATTGTGCAATATTTGCCCATTTTATTATTTTCAAAATTATTCAAGGTCTGTCAAGCTGTTGTGGGATCATGGCTACACAGCAATTGTCATGTCTTGTCATAGATTTTAAAGCAGATTTGTCAAAACTGTAACTTGGCCACTCCAGAAAGTTCAGTCTTCTTGGTAAGCAACTCCAGTGTAGATTTGGCCTTGTATTTTAGGTTGTCCTGCTGAAAGGTGAATTCCTCTTCCAGTGACTGGTGTATGACAGACTGACTGAAGCAGGTTTTCCTCTATCATTTTGCATGTGCTTAGATCCACCCCATTTCCTTTTATTCTGGAAAAACTCTCCATTATTTGCCAATGTCAAGCATACCATACCATGATTCAGCCACCACCATGCTTGAAAATAAGGAGGCAGTTACTCAATTATGTGTTGGCTTTGCCCCAAACATAAGGCTTTACATTTAGGCCAAATTATGTATTCCTTTGTTGTGTTTTTTGTTGTTGTTGCAGCAGTATTACTTTAGTTCCTTATAGCATACAAGATGCATGTTTTGGAATATTTTTATTCTGTATATTTCTATTATTTTCACTCTGTCATTTAGGTTATTATTGTGGTGTTCCTACAATGTTGTTCCACCCTCATTTTTCTCCCATCACAGCCATTGAACTCTAGCCATTTTAAAATTAAGAATGGCCTCATGGTATTTTGTTAATTTAACCTTCATTTAACTAGGCAAGTCAGATAAGAACAAATTCTTATTAACAATGACTTCCTATCCCGCCCGACTCTGGGCCAATTGTGCGCCGCCCTATGGGACTCCAAATCACGGCTGGTTGTGATACAGCCTGGAATCAAACCAGGGTGTCTGTAGTGACGCCTCTAGCACTGAGATGCAGTGCCTTTGACCGCTGCGCAACGCTGGAGCCCCCAGTAACATCCCTGAGCAGTTTCATTCCTGTCCTGCAGCTCAGTTCAGAAGGACAACCATCTTTGCTGTGTCTGGGTGGTTGAATACATAAACAAAAGCATAGTTATCTTGACCATGCTTAAGGAGATATTCAATGTCTGATTTTGTTTTTAAAGTTTTAATTTAAAACAATTTGTTATTATTACCCATCTACCAATCCTTGCCCTCTTTTACGAGGCTTTTGAAAAGCTCCCTGATCTTTGTAGTTAAATTCAATACTTGTTTGAGGGACCTGACAGATGTTGTATGTATGGGGGACAGAGGAAGGGTTAGTCATTCAAAAATGTCAACCTGTATTATATCACACGGAGAGTCCATTTGATTTGTTCAGCCAAATTGTATTCCTGGGCTAATTTAGGCTTGCCTAAACAGAAGGGCTGAATACGTATGCAACAAATACAAAATTCATAATTTTAAATCTTAAAAAATAGTTTTTCTTCCACTGATGAGTATTTTGTGTGGATTGACACATTACAATCCATTTTAATCCCACTGCATCACAAAACGTTAAGAAATCCACAGGGTCTGAATACTTTTGCCAGGCACTGTGCATCCAATACATTTTCACTAGCTAAGATATTTGTGAATGTCCTTGCAGGAATCCCAATGAAGGCAAATACAGGTCTATTCGAATAGGGAACCCTACATTTTCCACCAAACTCCTTCCTATCAGAGGGGCAGTGGAGTGCCTCTTTGAGATGGGCTTTGAGGAGGTAGGCTACTGTTGTCATCCTTATTCTAAAAACACACTGATTGAATGTCATTGAAATGTCATGAAAGATGTATGCATGACTGCCTTTGAAAAGTTCTCCATAAGTAAACATGCCAGAAGCCTAGATACATGTCTTTTGGGATGCATTTTTATCTGGATGTCTCCCTCTCTCCTCAGGCTGAAACTCACCTGGTGTTCCCCAAGTCTGCCTCTGTGGACCAGCTGAGGAGAATCCGGGAGTCCATCGCTGCAGAAAGGGATCAGAGACTGGGTGTGGGGCAGCCCCAACAGTCTCCTGTGACAGCAAGTGCCACAGCCCTAGCCTCAGCTCCGGCCTCGGCAGCAGCCCAGGGTCCACCTGTTACTGCCAGCCTGGCAGCTAGACAAACCCCTGCACAAGCACCCTCCTTGGTAAAGCTTCAGTCTTGTGTGATAATTTCTCTTTGATACAAATAAAAAATACAAAAGAGTATTTTATTAGGATCCCCATTAGCTGTTGCAAAAGCAGCAGCTCCTCTTCCTGGGGTCCACATGAAACATAATACAGAACATCATTAGACAAGAACAGCTCAAGGACAGAACTACATACATGTTCTGACTTTGTCAGTAAACAATTGCATCCCTTCAATTGAACTCTCTCTCATCTGTCTCTCACCCCCCCCTCTCTCCCTTTTTAATCTATCTCTTTCCCTCTGTTTCTGTTCATCAGGAAAGCAGTATGATCTTCCTGACCACCCTCCAGTCTAACTTCCAGCATGTGATGGAGTATGAGAACTCAGAGCTACAGCAGAAGGCTTTAGGTGTTATACCACACCAGCAGCTGACCACCACAGCCAAGGAGAAACTACAGCAGGCCAAGCAGGCCGATCCAGGTAACACCAACCCCGTAGTTCAGAGTTCCTATTCAGGTTTAACCTCGTTCCCAGTCTCAATTGCTATTGCTGGTTGGCAGATGAGATGAATTCCGGCTAAACCAGTTCTACTGTGCTTTATAAACGCTGGGTGGATTGCATCATAGATGTTGAACTTCACATGGTGCACTGTGTTGGTACAGTTTTTCTTAATGATACTGAGTGCTAAAATAAGCTTGATTGCAATGAAAAACTCACAACAACAAACCAGTGATTTGGCTCATCTTCAGGGGTGCAAACTAGTCACCTTTTGGTGAAATTCGCCTTTTTGAATCTAAAATAGTACGTCATTCGTGTAGATCCAATGAGAAGTTTGGGGGTGGGGGGCTTTGGCTGACTACTGGCTGTATGCGAACGAGTGATACGCGTTTGGAGCAATACTGGATGTATCCAAGGCTTAGCCAATCGTTCACGTAACAGAATGCAGCATGTGACTGAAGAGAGAAGAGACAACCAATTTGTTAGTTACAACCGCATCAGTGCACGCTCTGGAAAGAGCCGTAAAATCAGTGGCCAATGATAGTTGCATTTGAGATCAGCAGTGCGGGTAATTTTAGCACTTATTGTTGGTTTAACGAGACATTACCTAAGCTGGCCAATATTAGCTTCAATAGGCGTAATAATAATTAAAACGACAACAAGAACACTTGCTACTTCACTCGACACAGAATAAAGGAGCAAACTCTTCAGACTCTTCAGAGCTTGTAATCAGATGTTTATTGTATTTCTGGATGTCCATGAACATTTTTTATTTTATTTTTAATTTGACCCCTTTTTCTCCCCAATTTCGATAGTTTTAGTAGCTACTATCTTGTCTCATCGCTACAACTCCCATACAGGCTCGGGAGAGACGAAGGTTGAAAGTCATGCGTCCTCCGATACACAACCCAACCAAGCTGCACTGCTTCTTAACACAGCGCGCATCCAACCCGGAAGCCAGTTTGTCGGAGGAAACACTGTGCACCTGGCAACCTTGGTTAGCGCGCACTGCGCCCGGCCCGCCACAGGAGTCGCTGGTGCGCGATGAGACAAGGACATCCCTACCAGCCAAGCCCTCCCTAACCCGGGCGACGCTAGGCCAATTGTGCGTCGCCCCACGGACCTCCCGGTCGCGGCCGGTTACGACAGAGCCTGGGCGCGAACCCAGGGTCTCTGGTGGCACAGCTGGCGCTGCAGTACAGTGCCCTTAACCACTGCGCCACCCGGGAGGCCGTCCATGAACTTTAAAGACATTTGTTCTTGCTTTGACCTTATTCCTGTTTCTCTCCGGTCTTCAGATTGCAACCTGAGTGAAGAGGACCTACTGGTGCTGGAGCTGCTCCGCTGGTTTAAAGGGGATTTCTTCTCCTGGGTGGACTGCCTGCCGTGCAACCACTGTGGGGGTCCAACCCAGTCCTCAGGCCCACTGGCCCCTTCTACAGAGGACCTTCGCTGGGGAGCCCAGAGGGTAGAGAACCATCACTGTCAGGCCTGTAACCAGTCTACCAGGTTCCCCAGGTGGGTTCAATTAGTCAGTGTTTTCTCTATCATTATATATCCCACCTGTTCCAAAGAAGAGCTGGAACGTGATCCTACATGGCCAGTTGGTAGGAGCGTGGCGCTAACAATTCCAAGGTCGTGGGTTCAATTTCTGCAGGGATTTTAATAAAAAATGTATGCACTCACTACTGTATGTCACATTGGATAAAACATCTGCTAAGCTACATATTAAGACATCACTCCTGTGTGCAGGTACAACAACCCTGAGAAGCTGCTGGAAACCAGGAGAGGGCGCTGTGGGGAGTGGGCCAACTGTTTCACCCTGTGCTGCAGAGCCCTGGACCTGGAGGCCAGGTATATCTGGGACAGCACAGGTACTGTAACTCTATTCATTCATGTTAAAGCACAGAAGCTGTTACTGGAGGCTCTACTAATTAAGACTGGTTCAGGAGGGGGTCTTTCGCATGTTCCTATTGTGTGACTGCTTTCCCATTCTCTGCTATTAACCCTGGAGAGGTTCATTGACTACATGGAGCTATTGGCTCCGTGGTGGTTTATCCTATTCTCAACTATTTCTAACTGGCCATAACTGTGTATCTCTGCAAATACTGTATGGCAGATATGTGGTTAATATGTTCTTCTGTTCCTTGTCCTGTCCCAGACCACGTGTGGACGGAGGTGTACTCTGCCTCTCAGCATCGCTGGCTGCACTGTGACTCCTGTGAGAACGCCTGTGACAAACCTTTGCTCTATGAGATTGGCTGGGGGAAGAAACTAGACTACGTTCTGGCTTTTTCCAAGGACCAGGTGAGGAACACACTCGCTCTCACACAGAATGTACACTTTGAAGGTGCCGGAGAGAGTAGTTGGCGTTTCCCACTGAAAATGCCGCGTTCAAACACAATAGAATAGTGAGCATTCACTTAGGCCCAATCTGTTAAAGTATGAAGCGATGCTTTACCTAATCTCTTCACCCATGCTTAGCTTGAATACACACACTTCAGAAACAAATGAGTCAATAAGTCTCTAGCTGTGGCTTGTAGAGTTTTCAGGATGTTAGGAGTGTGTTGTGCTGCAGGTGGTGGATGTGACCTGGAGGTATTCCTGTTACCACCCAGAGGTCCTGTCCAGACGGAACAAGGTCCAGGAGCCCTGGCTGCTAAACACCATCAACGGGCTCAATGCTGTGGTAGGTTCACCTCAGACCTCCACCACTTTTTAACCTCATATATTCATCACCAAACCCGTGTCTACATATGTGTAAACCGGTATAGTGCTTCACGTGTTATGAGCATATATGTTATGCAATTTGTGTAGAGAGACCTCTCATCTGGTGAGGTAGATTGTAAACATACAAGCAACTGTATTCAAAAGGAGGCTTATTAAATGTACTTTTTAAACTATACTTTTAAACTTAATGGCCCTGAATTTGCCAGTCAGCTCAAGAGATTCTGCAGCCCCTCATCCATGTTGTTCAGGGTTTGTCTATAGAGGCACCAGTCACTTTACCCAGAGCCTGATAACATTCCTATGTGTTCATCTGTAGAGGGTAGAGCTCAGTCACCCATCACTTTTTTGTATTCATGTCCAGAGGCAGCAGTCCCTGAGCTCTGAGAGGAAGAAGGAGCTGTTAGAGAGACTCCTAGTGGAGCTGGTGGAGTTTATATCTCCTAAGACACCCAAACAGGGCGAGCTGGGAGGACGCAACTCTGGCTCCCTGGCCTGGAGGAATGCCCGCGGCGAAACAGGACCAGGGACTACCCCATCGGTGAGCTTTACAGCTGTGTTACTGAGTCAAATAACTTGTTACTTCCTTGCATCTTTGTGGACCCACTGGGACCACTGATTCGAACATGTATGCATGTATGACTGTAGTCGCTTTGGATAAAAGTGTCTGCTAAATGGTGTTGTTGTTGTTATTATTATTATTATTATTATTATTATTATTATTATTATTAGTATTATTAATAATAACTGTAATGGTCCTTTGAGTCCGATATAAGACAATTGTTCCTTGGGGACCAATGGGGAAATGTCTCTTTTTTTTAAATGAATGTATTTGTGTTTCTCTCTACCAGGCTGCTGCAGCAGAGTTTGTGTTTGTTCCGACTGAGAAGGAGAAGAGTGGGAGAGTATTCCATCTGCGGTACAACTCCACCAAGGATCACTACTGCAGAGTGTCCAATGACAGTGAGGACATCCAGGGCTGGGACAAGACTGTGTGGAGGAAAGAGTCTGTCTTCAGGAAGCTGGAGAATGACTGGCACATGGTTAGTTTTTATCCATGATATATCATAAACGACAAGATGCAATGCTCTTATTGATTCAATCTAGTTCTTATATTGACACATCACTGGGATACTTTGTTGCTTTTCTGTCTTTTTAATATTGGTCAGTCTTTGATCATTAATTCAAGGGCATTCCTTTTTTGCAGAACCAATAATAAAGAAGTAGCCTTTATCAATATATCCTAACTCGTATGATGTATGTATCGCAACTGTAAATGTTTCCAAATTTCTGTTGTCTTTTTCCTGTCAGTAAATGCGCTCTGTCCTGTCAGGTATATCTAGCTCGTACAGAGGGCTCATCGTCAGGGAAGATCAGTTGGAAGTTGGACTGTGCTCCTGTAAGGATGAAGATAAAGACGGTCTCAGTCAGAGCATGCAGCCAGACCTTTCACTCTGGAACCGTCCGCTGGTGTCTGCAGTCTGGACAGAACACCACAGAGTTCTCAGGAGGTTGATGGATGATTGATAGATTTGTCTGGTTTATGTGACCCATCCCTTTCACTATTAAGTTGGAAGCATTTTTTCAAATTGACTTGAAGTGCTAATTGTATACTTAGTGATTTGTAAATGTAAAATGGATATTATGATTTGATAATCAGGTATGCTTTGCTTGTGCACTTAAATGATATATTTTTCTTCTTTATCCTGCATAACAATGGCTTTATGTTTTGTTATGTTTTTGAACACCCAGACGGGGAGATGCATTTGCTTCCGGGTCTTTCTGGATCCTCTGAGTTGGTCTTGGAGGCGGAGCTAGCCGGAGGAGAGGGCGAGTCGTCATGGCAACACTCCCAGCTGTTCCGGCGGAGTTTGAATGAGCCGGAGGAATCCTCGTTGGAAATCCTCGTTGAGATGGAGGAGGATGCTTAATGATGGAGACACTGTGCATTCGATCGCTCTGAGCAAGGCGCTGCTACGTTAATCTTCATCACGTAATGAGTAGTTATTTTGGGATGCAACATGTAGATCAGTGATTCTTCTCAGTGCCTTGCTCAAGATCAGGGGAGTCAAACTCATTCCATGGAGGGCCTAGTGTCTGCTTTTTTTCTTCTTTCAATTAAGACTTAGACTACCAGGTGAGGGGAGTTCCTTACTAATTAGTGACCATAATTCATCAATGAATTACAAGGGAGGCGTGAAAATCCAGACATACTGCCCTCCGGGGATTGAGATCAACACATGCTTAATATGATCACCTTGAATACACCGACTCTGTACATAGTCATGTATAGTATATTCATATGCGTCTTGGCACTTATGAGACAAACGAAGGGTTAGTAGTTTGGTGATGATGATGGTTGTGGGTACAGGATGGATGGTTGGGCAACTAGTCCAATAATCCTTTGGGATCTCTGTGTCTTGAATCAATAATCTTATATTGATTACAGATTTTGTAATGAGGCTGGTTGGATATTTACTGCCAGGAATGTAGCAAGACCCAGACCCAGCTTCTGTATGACACAAAAGCCTCTTATCTAGACTCTCTGCCCAGTGAGGAGTAACCTAATTCTCTTGGACCCCTTGGGAGCATATGGTGTCCAACATGGCTTTCCACCTCAAAGGGGAAAGTGGATCAATATGGCCTGGCTGCAAACCCCTGCCATAACAAGGTTCTGGCTCCTGGACATAGGAATATGACCTGTGAGCCTAAAGTCCATCTGATATGGATTTTCCACTTGTCTTTTGAAGAAAGCAATATAATATCTGTGTAATTGTTGAATGGACCCCAGAAAGCAATGTAACTATTGCTAGGTTTTTATGTCCGTATCCACTTATGGATATACAGGTATTCTATATTTTATTTGTGGTGAATGCATGAAGACCTTTGTTAAAATATTTTAACTACAACTACCTTGCAGAAATATTAAAGAAGTTAATGTGTCCTTGTTCAAATATGTCAATTGTGCAATCGGTATAATAAAGAATACGCTTTTTTGATTAACTGGTTTCATGCAGTCATGGACCACATGGGTTCCTAAGTAAGAAAAGCAGTGCGGGCGGTGTTTCTACTACCACCTACTGGTTAGAAAATGCAAGTACATCGTGGGGCATGTATTTTTTTTTTTCCCCCATTGGCTGAAGTACCGGCTCCTAGAAAAGCGAGCACCGGATTGGTGGGTTCCGCTGTGGGGGATTGTCGCCTTGCGGATGGTGGAACCTGACAGGCAGGCGGCGGTGTTATTATTTGTGAATGAACATTTTGGTATTGATTTACAGCCTTATTTTAAAGTAATTTTGTTTATACAGTATTAGAATTTATTTTGTACTAAATTACATTTTGTGGAACTATTTAACGTCTGGATTTTGTACAGTAATTTATACACATCGGCAAGTAGCACGCAAGCGTTGACGATTTCAGGCCTAGTTCTAACCACCGCTCGTCGATTTTAACAATAGCCGCGCTATAGTCCCTCATCTTGAACTATTTTGACAGACATTTTATACTTGTACTGACAAAGAAAATAACCGAATGGGGTCCGTTAACTGAAAGCATTCCTGAGTTTATAGACTATATTGTATGCCGGACTTCAGTATTTTATCTGCTTAGTAGCATCACTCAAATTTAGGGGAAACAAAAGGAAGATGTCCAACGGCGCAGCAGGAAGTGGGGGTCTGACTTGGGTGGTAAGTTACTATTTTGTTATGTTGCATTACTGGACATGTTTGCTTTATCGCTTCAGCTAGCGTTGATCATTTTGCCGGGATGCATGAGAGAAATTCCCCAGTTTCAAGAGCTGGATATTTGTAAAATGGCCAGTGATAACTAGCCAGCAGCTAATACATTCCTTTAAACTATCATGCGCCTATTCAAGATGGGCCATGATTTGGGATATTCATTTAGCTACGATTGCCCGGCACATACTATCACAGATTGGTCCACCAACGTCAGATACATTGTTTTCTTTTTTCATGTCATTCGGCAACATTGCTTTTCAGTGAGTGAGTCTCTTGGCCAATGGCAATGCCCCAAGAAGTTCTTTGTTGCAATACACGTCAAGTGTGATTGATTGATACTCAGTTTGTATATGTTACATGCACGCCGTTTAAATTTAGAATCTTGAATGTGTCTCAAATACCGTTATTAGTAGGTAGCCTAATCTAAAAAAAAAAAATTATGCGACATATTCCTTAAATGTTTTTGCACGACATTTGGTCAGCTAACGTTAGCTTTAGCAGCGACCAGCCCGCAGCACAATTTGGGACCTGTGTAAAGCTAGCCATAAGGATTAGCCACAATAGTGGAATTTGCGGTTTTCCTTCTAAATAAAAGTCCCCCATTTGAAAGTGATTCAAACGGATATAAATAGTGGAATCGTGACATATTTGGACTAGATAATGCTAAACAAAAGACAATTAGTTAATTTGACAAATCTGTTGAAATCATACTGTGGATGTATTAGACCTTATAATTGCATCGGGGGCATACTTGTATGTGATATTTGAAGGGCAGCGGTGCATTTTGAACCCACAACCTCTGTTGTTCTATTAGTTCTTCAGAACCGCACCGGTCCGTTTAATTGAACATTGAATTATGTTTTTTGGGCCTGATTGCAGCCCTGTTTTCTATTTAAAAAATGTTTGAAAATAAAATGGAGACCATTTTTTAAAATAAATGTCACATCAAAAATGAGCATAACAACATATTGGGCCATATTATCAGGCTGGTGTGTTATTTAGCAATAAGTAATTATCACCTGTTGCCCAACTGATGCAGTATAGTTGCTATAAATAAATAGATGGGGTTGCCCATCTGTATTTGTGCTAATCATTAGCTAGATTTGTATTTTTTAAATTTAACCAGGCAAGTCAGGCAAATTCTTAATTACAATGACGGCCTAGGAACAATGGGTTAACTGCCTTGTTCAGGGGCAGAACAACAGATTTTTACCTTGTCAGCTCGGAATTCAATCTAGCAACCTTTTGGTTACTGGCCCAATGCTCTAACCACTAGGCTACCTGCTGATCAGTGCTTCCCAAACTTTTTCAGTCTTGGCCCCTTCATAATGGGGGAAGTAAGGAGGATAGGTTGCTGCTGGTCATAGTCTGAGACAGGCATGCTGCCTCTGACTGGGGAGAGAAACAGGCTAGCTTGAGCCTACTGCCTGAGGTTCAGAGAAACAGCCCTTCTGTAATTATGTGGTTTACTGGAACCCAGTTTCAAAGTTTATAATACTTCCAAAGTTGACTTTGAACTCACAAAATTGAGCACAATTTAACAGTGACCAATAATTACTTGTTTTTCACGCCGTCACTTCGCAATAGAAACCTTCTCCATTTAAAAAAATTTTCTAATTAATTATTATTTATGCTTATGAATTTACCATGTTAAATATGATTGTACAAGTTAGCTCAGAGAATTAAGTGTTTTAAGAGAGTGGAGAGAAAGAGGCGTTATTGGGCAACTTTTTTCTCTTCACAAACGAATCGCCTCTGAGGACCGGACAAAAGAAAGCATAATTGGTGGCGGGGGGATCCAATCATAAAATGAAGAATAGAGTAGTACTGTGTAGTTTAAAGCCACAGAAGGCCAGTAGCTAAGGTGGGAAAATAATTTCCAATTCATCAAGATCATCATGGTACACTACCGGTCAAAGGTTTTTTAGTGTTTCTTTATTTTTACTATTTTACTGCATTGTAGAATAATAGTGAAGACATCAAAACTATTAAAAAAACACATGGAATCATGTCGTAACCAAATAAGTGTTAAACAAATTAAAATATATTTGAGATTCTTCAAATAATCACCCTTTGCCTTGATGACAGCTTTGCACACTCTTGGATTCTCTCAACCAGCTTCAACTGGAATGCCTTTCCAGCAGTCTTGAAGGGGTTCCCACATATGCTGAGCACTTGTTGGCTGCTTTTCTTTCGCTCTGCACTCTGACTCATCCCAAACCATCTTAATTTGGGTTGAGGTTGGGGGATTGTGGAGTCCAGGTCATCTGATGAAGCACTCCATCACTCTCCTTCTTGGTCAAATAGCCCTTACACAGCCTGGAGGTGTGATGGGTCATTGTCCTGTTGAAAAACAAATTATAGTCCCACTAAGCCCAAACCAGATGGGATGGCGTATCGCTGCAGAATGCTGTGGTAGCATGCTGGTTAAGTGTGCCTTGAGTTCTAAATAAATCACAGTGTCACCAGCAAAACACCCCCACACCATAACACCAAATCATTGAATCACAGCCTACTTTGCCAAACGGGGGATGATTTAACAAAAGCGCATTTGCGAAAAAAGCACAATTGTTGCGCGAATGTACCTAACCATAAACATCAATGCCTTTCTTAAAATCTGCATATTTAGTTACAAGAAATTCATGTCTGCAAGGCAATATTAACTAGGGAAATTGTGTCACTCTTGCATGCATGCAGAGTCAGGGTATATGCAATAGTTTGGGCTGCCTGGCTCGTTGTGAACTAAGTTTCCAGAGTATTACATAATTATGATTGAAGGTTGTGCAATGTAACAGCAATATTTAGACTTAAGGTTGCCGCCCGTTTGATGAAATACAGAACGGTTCCGTATTTCACTCAAAGAATAAACGTTTAGTTTTCAAAATGATAGTTTCCAGATTTGACCATATTAATGACCAACGGCTTGTATTTCTGTGTTTATTATATTATAATTAAGTCTATGATTTGATAGAGCAGTCTGACTGAGCGGTGGTAGGCTCGTAAGCATTCATTCCAACTTTACTGCATTTGCCAGCAGCTCTTAGCAATGCTTGCTTCACAGCGCTGTTTAGGACTTCAAGCCTATCAACTCCTGAGATTAGGCTGGCAATACTAAAGTGCCTATTAGAACATCCAATAGTCAAAGGTATATGAAATACAAATGGTATAGAGAGATAGTCTACGCATCATACTTCCTATAATAACTACAACCTAAAACCTCTTAACTGGGAGTATTGAAGAACTGGGAATATTGAACCACCAGCTTTCATATGTTCTCATGTTCTGAGCAAGGAACTTAAACGTTAGCTTTTTTACATGGCACATATTGCACTTTTACTTTCTTCTCCAAAACTGTTTTTGCATTATTTAAACCAAATTGAGCATGTTTCATTATTTTAGAATAAATACATTTTATTTATGTATTATATTAAAGTTAAAATAATTGTTAATTCAGTATGGTTGTAAATGTCATTATTACATTTTATATTTATATATATATATATATATCTCAGCCGATTTAATCAGTATTGGCTTTTTTTGGTCCCCCAATAATCGGTGTTAAAATCATAATCGGTCGACCTCTAGTTGAGATGTTTCTGTTACTTGAACTCTGAAGCATTTATTTGGGCTGCAATTTCTGAGGCTGGTAACTCTAATGAACTTCTGCAGCAGAGGTAACTCTGGGTCTTCCATTCCTGTGGCGGTCCTCATGAGAGACAGTTAACTGTAATGAACTTATCCTCTGCAGCAGAGGTAACTCTGGGTCTTCCATTCCTGTGGCGGTCCTCATGAGAGACAGTTAACTGTAATGAACTTATCCTCTGCAGCAGAGGTAACTCTGGGTCTTCCATTCCTGTGGCGGTCCTCATGAGAGACAGTTAACTGTAATGAACTTATCCTCTGCAGCAGAGGTAACTCTGGGTCTTCCATTCCTGTGGCGGTCCTCATGAGAGACAGTTTCATCAAAACGATTGTCTGCACTTGAAGAAATGTTCTGCATTGACTGACCTTCATGTCTTAAAGTAATGATGGACTGTCATTTCTCTTTGCTTATTTCAGCTGTTCTTGCCATAATACGGACTTGGTTTTTAACCGATTGGGGCTATCTTCTGTATACCCCCCTACCTTGTCACAATACAACTGATTAGCTCAAATGCATTAAGAAGGAAGGAAATTGCAAAAATTAGCTTTTTAAGAAGGCACACATGTTAATTGAAATGCATTCCAGGTGACTACCTCATGAAACTGGTTGAGAGAATGCCAAGAGTGTGCAAAGCTTTCAAAGGCAAAGGGTGGCTATTTGAAGAATCTCAAATATAAAACATATTTTGATTTGCTTAATAACACTTATGGTTACTACATGAGTCCATGTGTTTTTTCATAGTTTTGATGTCTTCACTATTATTCTACAATGTAGAAATTAAAGAAAAGCCCTTGAATGAGTAGGTGCTCTCAAACTTTTGACCGGTAATGTATGTATTTTTTCTTTTTTTGGGTGGGGTTGGGGGGGTCAAAATTGACCCGTTTCTGATATTGGGGGGGGGGGGGGGGGGGGGGTCGTCATGTTAATAATGGAACTTATACAGCGCTTTTCAAGCATCCAAAGTCACTCTCTACAATTCTTGAAATGTAAAAGTGAAGAACTAAAAAACAAGATTCAAAACAAAAACAAAACCTAAGACTAAACAAAAACATGAATTAAGAGAGGGGTTGTTGGTTCAAAGAAGGGAAAGAGTGTGATGTATGGGGAGAGTAGGGTTGGGATTTGGGATACGAACCCGGTTTAGGGTAAGAGGTGGGATTGGAGATAGGATACGAACCTGGTTAAGGTTTTGGGTTAGGTGCTGCTCAGTATGGAGAAGAGAGGATTGTCTCTGTAGTGTATTTCTTTGCGTGGGGGTGACAGGTGCTTAAGGGTAGGCTTTGTCAAAGAGGTGGGACTTTGGGAGGGATTGAAAGATAGTGATGGACTCTGAGTCACGGATGACTGGAGGAAGGGAGTTCCAGAGCTTAGAAGGAACCCTGGAGAAGGCCCTGTCGCCAAAGCTCTGGAGATGATGTGGGCTGCTGTGGTGGAATGGAGTGTGCGTGTGGGATGGTAGGGTAGAAGAAGGTCTGTGAGGTAAGGTGGTTGACGGCAAGATAATGAAGGGCTTGGTAGGTCAGAAGGAGGATCTTGTAGTCAAGATGATCAACCCCGCAAGTTACGCACCTGGCTAAGACTAATATTTGTGTAAACTCTACACAGTTGTGTTCTGCGTGTGTCACTGAGTAGGCTGATATGTACTTCCTGTTCACCCACAACTGCGTGGCAGCACACCATCATTAAGGTTGCTGACGACGCTGGTTTGCCTGCTCAACGACGACAATTAGACAACCTATAGGGAGGAGGTCGGAGACCTGGCAGTGTGGTGCCAGGACAACAACCTCCCTCAACGTCAGCAAGAAGAAGGAGCTGATCGTGGACTACAGAAAACAGAGGGCCAAGCATTCCCATCAACGGGGCTGTAATGGAGATGGTTGAGAGCATCTAGTTCCTCTGTGCCCACATCACTAAGGACCTTTCATGGGTCAAACACACCAACGAATCAAATTTTATTGGTCACCGACACGTGTTTAGCAGATGTTATTGCGGGTGTAGCGAAATGCTTGTGTTTCTAGCTCCGACAGTACCTTAATATCTAACAAGCTATATCTAACAATTTCACAACATATACCAAATACACACAAATCTAAGTAAAGGTATGTAATTAAGAATATATAAATATATGGATGAGCAATGTCAGAGCGGCATAGACTAAGATACAGTAAAATAGTATAGAAAACAGTGTAGACATTTTGACATGAGTAATGCAAGATATGTAAACATTATTAAAGTGACTAGTGTTCCATTTATTAAATTGGCCAGTGATTTCAAGTCTGTATATAGGCAGCAGCCTCTATGTGCTAGTGATGGCTATTTAACAGTCTGATGGCCTTGAGATAGAAGCTGTTTTTCAGCCTCCCGGTCCCAGCGTTGATGCTGCTATATTGACCTCGCCTTCTGGTTGATAGCGGAGTGAACAGGCAGTGGCTTGGGTGGTTGTTGTCCTTGATGTTCTTTTTGGCCTTCCTGTGACATCGGGTGCTGTAGGTGTCCTAGAGGGCAGGTAGCCCCCTCAGGACACTGAAAAGATTTGACATGGGCCCTCAGATCCTCAGAAAGTTATACAGCTGCACCACTGAGAGCATCTTGACCGGCTGCATCACCACTTGGTATGGAAACTGTTTGGCATCCAACTGCAAGGCGCTTACAGAGGGTACTGCGGTGTCAGAGGAAGGCCCTAAAAATTTGACTCCAGGCACCCAAGTCACAGTCTGTTCTCTCTTCTGCCGCACGGCAAGCAGCACCGGAGCTGAAAAGGTACCCGATCAGCTTCTACCCCAAAGTCCTAAGACTGCTGAACAGTTAATCAAATGGCTACCGGGACTTTCTGCATTTCACCCCTACCTACATGTAGATAGTACTTTAATCAATCACCTAACCAAACATCCACGTACATATTACTTCCATCAATCACCCCAATTATCTCGTACCCCAAAAATAATTTTATCGTTTATATTCTGTGTATAAACAGTGCCTTGCAAAAGTATTCATCCCCCTTGGCATTTTTCCTATTTTGTTGCATTACAACCTGTAATTGAAATATATTTTTATTTCATGTAATGGACATACAGAAAATATTCCATATTGGTGAAGTGAAATGAAAAAAATAACTTGTTTCAAAAAAAAAAAAAAAAACGGAAAAGTGGTGGGTGCATATGTATTCACCCCCTTTGCTATGAAGTCCCTGAATAAGATCTGGTGCAACCAATTACCTCCAGAAGTCCCATAATTAGTTAAATAAAGTCCACCTTTGTGCAATCTGTCACATGATCTCAGCACATATACACCTGTTCTGAAAGGCCCCAGAGTCTGCAACACCACTAAGCAACGGGCACCACAAAGCAAGCGGCACCATGAAGACCAAGGCAGTCTCCAAAACAGGTCAGGGACAAAGTTGTGGAGAAGTACAGATCAGGGTTGGGTTATATTTTTTTTATCAGAAACTTTGAACATCCCACGGAGCACTGTGAAATCCATTATTAAAAAATGGAAAGAATATGGCACCACAACAAACCTGCCATGAGAGGGCCCCTCACGAAAACTCATGGACCTGGCAAGGAGGGCATTAATCAGAGAGGCAACAAAGAGACCAAAAATAACCCTGAAGGAGCTGCAAAGCTCCACAGTGGAGATTGGAGTATATGTCCATAGAACCACTTTAAGCTGTACACTCCACAGAGCTGGGCTTTACAGAAGAGTGGCCAGAATTAAGCCATTGCTTAATGAAAAAAATAAGCAAACACGTTTTTTGTCCGCCAAAAGGCATGTGGGAGGGAGACTCCTCAAACATATGAAAGAAGGTACTCTGGTCAGATGAGATTAAAATTGAGCTTTTTGGCCATCAAAGAAAACACTATGTCTGGCACAAACCCAACACCGCATCACCCTGAGAACACCATCCCCACAGTGAAGCATGGTGGTGGCAGCATCCTCGGCAGGGACTGGGAAACTGTTAAGAATTGAAGGAATGATGGATGGCGCTAACCGCCATCCACCAAGAAATTCTTGAAGGAAACCTGTTTCTGTCTTCCAGAGATTTGGGACTGGGACAGAGGTTCACCTTCCAGCAGGACAATGACCCGAAGCATACTGCTAAAGCAACACTTGAGTGGTTTAAGGGGAAACATTTAAATGTCTTGGAATGGCCTAGTCAAAGCCCAGACCTCTATCCAATTGAGAATCTGTGATATGAGTTAAAGATTGCTGTACATCAGCAGATCCCATCCAACTTGAAGTATCTGGAGCAGTTATGCCTTGAATAATGGGAAAAAAATCATAATGGCTAGATGTGCCAAGCGGGGTGAATAGTTAAGCACGCTCAAGTTTCCATTTTTTTTGTCTTATTTCTTTGTTTCACAATAAAAAATATTTTACATCTTCAAAGTGGTAGGCATGTTGTGTAAATCAAATGATACAAACCTCCAAAAAAGGTTGTAAGGCAACGAAATAGGAAAAATGCCAAAGGGGTGAACACTTTCGGCAAGCCACTGTAGCCACGTCATTGATATTTTATTGTAACTATTTTATTTGTATCTATTTGCAAATGTTCCTGCTTTTTATCTGCATTGTTGGGAAAGGGCTCGTAAGTAAATATTTCACGCTATAGTCCACATTTGTTTTATTTGGCGCATGTGACAAATAAAATGTGACTTTGATTTGTGCAGTTTGTATAAGTATGCCCCCCAATGCAATTCTCAATTCTAATTTATCCAATGAGTTTTTACTTTTGTTGTGTCAAATTAACAAATTATTATAATTTGTTGAATTTATAACAATATTCCGACCTTGTTTAGCATTATCTAGTGCAAATATGGCATGAATCCACTTTGTATCCGTTTGAATCACTTTCAATGGGGGACTTTTATTTTGATGGCGAAGTGCAAATTCCACTATTGTGGCGAATCCTTATTGTGGCTAGCTTCACACAGGTCAATTTGGGTGCCACTGGCAGCAGATAGACAATGGAGCAGCTGGCTGTCTGATAGAAGATGCTATAATGAGGTCATGCAGAATTCTTTCAGTGTGTTTGAGCAACCAAGATTAGGTTCTTAGCAGACCTAATATACAGTGCCTTGCGAAAGTATTCGGCCCCCTTGAACTTTGCGACCTTTTGCCACATTTCAGGCTTCAAACATAAAGATATAAAACTGTATTTTTTTGTGAAGAATCAACAACAAGTGGGACACAATCATGAAGTGGAACAACATTTATTGGATATTTCAAACTTTTTTAACAAATCAAAAACTGAAAAATTGGGCGTGCAAAATTATTCAGCCCCTTTACTTTCAGTGCAGCAAACTCTCTCCAGAAGTTCAGTGAGGATCTCTGAATGATCCAATGTTGACCTAAATGACTAATGATGATAAATGCAATCCACCTGTGTGTAATCAAGTCTCCGTATAAATGCACCTGCACTGTGATAGTCTCAGAGGTCCGTTAAAAGCGCAGAGAGCATCATGAAGAACAAGGAACACACCAGGCAGGTCCGAGATACTGTTGTGAAGAAGTTTAAAGCCGGATTTGGATACAAAAAGATTTCCCAAGCTTTAAACATCCCAAGGAGCACTGTGCAAGCGATAATATTGAAATGGATGGAGTATCAGACCACTGCAAATCTACCAACACCTGGCCGTCCCTCTAAACTTTCAGCTCATACAAGGAGAAGACTGATCAGAGATGCAGCCAAGAGGCCCATGATCACTCTGGATGAACTGCAGAGATCTACAGCTGAGGTGGGAGACTCTGTCCATAGGACAACAATCAGTCGTATATTGCACAAATCTGGCCTTTATGGAAGAGTTGCAAGAAGAAAGCCATTTCTTAAAGATATCCACAAAAAGTGTCGGTTAAAGTTTGCCACAAGCCACCTGGGAGACACACCAAACATGTGGAAGAAGGTGCTCTGGTCAGATGAAACCAAAATTGAACTTTTTGGCAACAATGCAAAACGTTATGTTTGGCGTAAAAGCAACACCCTGAACACACCATCCCCACTGTCGAACATGGTGGTGGCAGCATCATGGTTTGGGCCTGCTTTTCTTCAGCAGGGACAGGGAAGATGGTTAAAATTAATGGGACGATGGATGGAGCCAAATACAGGACCATTCTGGAAGAAAACCTGATGGAGTCTGCAAAAGACCTGAGACTGGGACGGAGATTTGTCTTCCAACAAGACAATGATCCAAAACATAAAGCAAAATCTACAATGGAATGGTTCAAAAATAAACATATCCAGGTGTTAGAATGGCCAAGTCAAAGTCCAGACCTGAATACAATCGAGAATCTGTGGAAAGAACTGAAAACTGCTGTTCACAAATGCTCTCCATCCAACCTCACTGAGCTCGAGCTGTTTTGCAAGGAGGAATAGGAAAAAATGTCAGTCTCTCGATGTGCAAAACTGATAGAGACATACCCCAAGCGACTTACAGCTGTAATCGCAGCAAAAGGTGGCGCTACAAAGTATTAACTTAAGGGGGCTGAATAATTTTGCACGCCCAATTTTTCAGTTTTTGATTTGTTAAAGTTTGAAATATCCAATAAATGTCGTTCCACTTCATGATTGTGTCCCACTTGTTGTTGATTCTTCACAAAAAAAATACAGTTTTATATCTTTATGTTTGAAGCCTGAAATGTGGCAAAAGGTCGCAAAGTTCAAGGGGGCCGAATACTTTCGCAAGGCACTGTATAATACTCTCAAGATTCATTTTTTTTGTACATATCTTGTCAAAGCAAATATCCCAGAATGGTGGACTGTCGTGAGCTAAATGGCTGCTTTGGCTTGATAATCTGATTATGACTTGCTGTGAGAGTTTGGGAAACCATAGACCATATGGAGTGAACTGTCTTGGGTCCCCTGTTTGTTACTAATAGGCTGATGAGAATTGTGAGGGTCTGTTGCTCAGATACCTCCCCATAGAGAAATGTAAACAGATCTCAAGGGCCACAAGTGACAGGGACTGCGTTTTACTCAACCACTGTGTTTGTTATTGCACAGTAGATTATTTGCTCATTGCATGCTCAACGGCTCTCGATCAATTATATACATTCATTACCACAACAATACCGTTTAGATTTCCCTATGCTTGAAACATTTACATTTTTATTTGATAAAGTTTTCTCCTCAGGCTCAGTCACTTTTTGGCCTCTCCTTGGGTGCAATCCTAAGTATTTAACAATGAGATCCACTGCCTTAACCAATGGTGTCTACTGTGGGTGTGTGCCGGGCAATTAGCCTAACCAAGGAAACCTTCCAAGTTCCAACCAACCCACTAATCAACCAACCAACCAAAGCATAAAGGAGCAATGACGGAAACATTTGAGGCTACACTGGACTAGTAGGATTTAGACCAGGGGTGTCAAACTCATTCCATGGAGGGCTGAGTGTCTGCCGGTTTTTGTTTCAGTTAATACCTAGACAACCAGGTGTGGGGAGTTCTTACTAATTAGTGACCTTAATTCATCAATCAAGTACAGGGGAGGAGTGTGAACCTGCAGACCCTCGGCCCTCCGTGGAATGAGTTTGGATGGTATGTCTAAATCCCGTGTCAAACAATCAAATTCAAACAAATGGCTACTGCTGTGCCTTAGTTCTGATAATCAGCTGCCAGTGCCTGCAGACACAGAGTTCAATCATTTATTTCTAGTGTAATTTTTAACAAAGTTGTGCACATGTGTCTAATACCAGACCCTCTTTGATAAGAAGAATGCTGCCAAAAAGAGGGAGGAGGAGGCAGCAGCAGCGGCGGCGGCGAACGGCAGGGGCGATGGGGGCAAGCCCGAGGGAGGAGGTGGAGGAGCCAAGAAGAAGGGAGGAGAGAAGTTGTCAGTGGAGAGGGTGTACCAGAAGAAGACCCAGCTGGAGCACATCCTACTGAGGCCCGACACCTACATCGGCTCTGTGGAACCGGTCACCCAGGTGGGTTCGGTTTCTTCATGACTTTGGACGTCTAGCTTGTGTTCAGGAGGGTGCAAAAGAAAACAAAATTGTGAGAAGAAAAAAATGTCACTCCTGTTTTGTGCCAAATGAACTTTACTCATATTCTACACCAGTGGATCCCAAACGGAGGGGTTCGGCTTTAAACTTACTCTTGAAAGTTGTAACAGGTGAATGCACAAGGTGTCATTTTGAAATTGGGTAGTGAATCATCAGCTCCTCTTGTCATGTTAGTCATTGCAGACCTTAGAGCTATTTATAACTGGTCAGAAATGTCCAGATACACTAGCCCATGTCAGCTAACGGTTTTTTATTAGGTTTCTTTGCCCATAGATATTGTTGTAATTTTCTTGTCACTCAAATATCACATGAATATACACTAGACATGGCAAAGTTTATAGAATTGAAACAACATTTTATTAAAAACTGCTAAATGTTCTTTGGACCCCATGACAAAATGTGTAGAATTGCAGGAAATAAGCTTCAAACCTGCAAAATTCTCTCTACCAATGAGGGGTGTGAACAGTTTGTGTCATGAACAGTGCTTGTGTCCTTAGAAATAAGACATTCCACATGCTGGAAGGGGGGCCCGAGTGAAACAGTTTGGGAAGCCCTGTTCTACACAACGTTAGCCACAACAACATCCAGTTCTATAGATGGATCTAACAGAGAAATCTGGTGTTGCTCTTTGTTGTTGTTGCGTAGTCAAGTATTATGAATGGTTGATCAATAGACGTATCTATTTCAACCCTTTCAGCAAATGTGGGTTTTCGATGAAGACCTTGGAATGAATCTACGAGAAATCACCTACGTCCCTGGATTATACAAAATCTTTGATGAAATTCTTGGTAAGTCTATTTATCAGGGTATTTTAAAGCAGAACATACACAGGTAACAAGGTGGTCATTATGAGCTAGCCATAGCACTCAGTTAATTGTGATTAGGCTGTTATTAATCAGTTATTATCCCTTTATATCAGGCCCAGTTATTACTGTAATGGCCTCTGGTGGATTTTGCCTCAAGATCGGCAGGTAGGGGCCTCCCGAGTGGCGCAGCGTTCTAAGGCACTGTATCGCAGTGCTAGAGGCGTTACTACAGACCCTGGTTCATTCCCAGGCTGTGCCACAACCAGACGTGGCCGGGAGTCCCATAGGACTCGTCGTCCAGGTTGGGAGTGTTTGGCCGGTAAAGCTACTCCTTGTGGTGGGCTTGGTACCTGCAGGCTGACCCCGGTCACCAGTTGAACGGTGTTTCCTCTGACACATTAGTGCGGCTGGCTTCCAGGTTAAGCTGGCAGGTGTTAAGGGGCGCGGAGGACGAATGACTCCACCTTCGCCTCTCCTGAGCCCGTGTTGCAGCGATGAGAGAAGATCGGAATTAGGAAGAAAAAGAGGGTAAAAAAGCAGCAGGTAGCCTAATAATTAGCCAGAAGGTTGCTGGAATCCCCGAGCAGACTAGGTGAATCCCCGAGCAGACTAGGTGAATCCCCGAGCAGACTAGGTGAGAAATCTAGTTGCTACTGTAAGTCTTTGGATAAGAGCGGCTGCTAATTGACTAAAATGTAAATGTAAGCGATCATAAAAATCTAAATAGTTTGACGTAGATTCTATTTTAGGTATACTTTTCTATGCCAGTCGACCAGTCTAAATTTGACATTTTATTAATTTAGCAGACACTTTTATCCAGACAGACTTACATACAGTCAATCTATTGTTGTAGGTATGATGATATTATTTTTGTACACCAGTGACTGGAGATGAAAACCAGATTTTTAGCTTGGCTTAATATCTGGTCCAACAATACCTCTGAAACATCTATTAGATGTAACCAGTTGTGTAGAGGAGCTAGCTTGTCCTTGTGTGTTCTGTGTCCCCCCCCCCTCGCTCCTACTCCTCATGTAGTAATTTGTCTGGAATGGAGAGCTGTCTGAGGAAATCTTTTATTGGTTGTCAGTCGCACACTGATTAAGGCAAGCGGCAGTAGAATCCAGCACTAGTCTCGCTTATGTGTTTGACTGACTGGCACATTAACATGGTGTACAACCAATTATTGTACCGGAAAATGTTAGGCGTATGCATTGATTTAAAAGATGAATACCCCTGTCCTGTAACAGTACGTTTATACTAGGTAGTACCTTGAGCGATCAAACTACTGGAACTCGGTCAAATGCAATGGAAGGAGACACGAGAAGTCATCAAGTTTTTTTGCTCCGCACACTGTGCTCATTTAGCTGTTTTATACTGGTGATAAGGTAAAGACAGCCGCCTGTCCTCGCTGCCCAAATATTCACTAGCTCCTACCACATCTCCTGTAATTACTGACTAGACACAACTCATACAGGGTCAGCCACACAATGTCACATTACAACCAAAGCAAAGGCTTTCTAATGCAAACCGTATAACACACAGGCGACTTGATTGAGGCTATTTGACTTTTCAATATGTTTTCAGTATGAGAGACTTGCTGTGTTGAAAGGATGTGGTTTTGGATTTTATAGGCCAGGCAACATTTAGGCTATTGATTCTCAAGTGTGTCTAAAGCTCTTGATGAAAATGCCAGTACCAAGTATCTTTTCGATTAGTTTCTATCAACACAATTGAATCCCTGCAGCCTACTACTTCTCATTTCAACATGTTTTTCTCTACTCCACAGTCAACGCGGCCGACAACAAACAGCGGGATAAGAGCATGTCGACCATAAAGATCTCCATTGATCCGTAAGTACACATGACCAGTAAGCAGTTGTCAATCATTAGTCAAGTCCAAAAACCGTACTGTGCACGTGGTTTAGGTAGGCACAGCAGCTTCTATCTGATGCAGGTGTCATGAATCCGTCATTATCATAAGTTCTGTTTAACAGTTCTGTTTTGTGTCGGCTAAGCCCTCAGCTCGTGCGTAGGAGTCAAATCATTTGAGCATAGCAGCGCCGCCTCAAAATAAAATGCGCAGTGCATGCTGCCTAGGTGGGTGCAGCCGCTTCTTTTCATCGGAAAACAATGGCTCACCCATTGCCATTTTTGCTGTTAGAATGTGAAAGCCCTTTCAAGCATCACTTTGAGGTAGTTGAGTGAGTGGCTGTTTAGAAGATTTAAACAAGATGTATAAATGTAACATGGTGCTTTCACTCTTTAATGCCATCAGATTGTCATGCTGCCTGGGTCTCTCTAAACTTCTTGCCGTTAAATGATTGATCTTTTAGCGGCGTTAGGTGGAAATGGTTCTGGTTGACCAATAAAACCCAATAGTTAAACTCACTAAGTAGCCCTATGAACAGACACTACCTTCAGAAAGTATTCATACCCCTTGACTTATTCCACTTTTTTAAAACTTTACAGCGTGAATTCAAAGTAGATTTAATGCATGTTGTTTTTCTCACCCATCTACACACAATACCCAATAATGACAAAGTGACATTTTGTAATTTTTTTTGTGCAAATTTATTAAAAATAGAATGCAGAAATATCTTATTTACAGTATTCACACTCCTGAGTCTTTACAGCTGTGAGTGTTTCTTTTACTCCTGTACTAATTTAGGCTTGCTGTAATAAAGGGGTTGAATACTTAATAGCTCAATACATTTCAGCTTTTCATTTTTCATTAATTTGTAAGATTTCAAAAAACATTATTCCACTTTGACATAATGGGGTATTGTGTGTAGGCCAGTAACAAAAACATCTACATTTTAATCCATTTTAAATTCAGGCTGAAATGCAACAATATTGGAAAAAGTCAAGGTGTGTGATTACTTTCTGAAGGCACTGTATCAAAGCATGAGGATTTTTCTGTGGGAGGATGTCTTTGACAATGCAGAGCATCCAATTTGTTGAAGTGATCGGACCACTGTGATGCCTGTGGGGTATGTTTGTGTTAAAGTCTGCATTGTGCATGGATCAGCTGAGTATTTAGCTGTAGGTTGATCCGTGGCACAGTTCTTGATGGCCTTGGTAGTTAGCTAGCAGCAAGGGGTTTTAGGGGATGGGCTTAGGGAGAACAGAGTGAAGACGTGGAGGAGAGAAGCTCCAGAGGAGAAAGAGATGAGAGGGGAGCGGTGGAGAGGAGAGGTAAGAGAGAAGAGGAGATGGAAGGAGGGTGTGAGGGAGATAACAGGACCATGGAGAGACAGGGAGGTACTGTAGAGGCTGATAGATCTCTGGGTAGAGAGAGAGACAGGGAGGTACTGTAGAGGCTGATAGATCTCTGGGTAGAGAGAGAGACAGGGATGTACTGTAGAGGCTGATAGATCTCTGGGTAGAGAGAGAGACAGGGAGGTACTGTAGAGGCTGATAGATCTCTGGGTAGAGAGAGAGACAGGGAGGTACTGTAGAGGCTGATAGATCTCTGGGTAGAGAGAGAGACAGGGAGGTACTGTAGAGGCTGATAGATCTCTGGGTAGAGAGAGAGACAGGGAGGTACTGTAGAGGCTGATAGATCTCTGGGTAGAGAGAGAGACAGGGAGGTACTGTAGAGGCTGATAGATCTCTGGGTAGGTCTTAATGAACAGTCGGTTCTGGAATTCAGGGAGCTCATTTAACATGCTGTTCACCTACGGCACGGCAACCACAGCCGAACGCTCGTATTCCTCTGGGGTTTCTGTCTTCACACACAGGGAGAGAAAGAGCAGACCGCTTAGCCCCAGTGTCCTTAAGCAGAGCTCCCGGTCTTCTCCCTGTGAGGCCTGTCTGCACGTCTCTCTCCCTATAAGGCCCTGTCATATCTCTCCTCTTATGCACTCAGGACATGCGTTGGGAGTCCAGAACCCCCTAACGATTATCAGGTCGCTAATGGCCTGGTACTCAGGGCTCGATTGTCCCTCTAACCAGTCAATGCAAATGCTATCGAAAATCACATCAAACACATCATCAAAACAGTATGTGCGTTTAAAACTCACCTCACTGTGATCCATTTGAAGAAAGGAGTTCAACAATGGGTTGAAACTGAGTGGATACCTGCTCATTGTGGATGTTGTTTCAAAACCTAAAGCTGTCCACATGCTTCCCAGCTGAAACAGTTCAGAAGAGTTTGTGCATATATTACGACAACATTTTGTGATGCTTTTGTTCGTTTCGGACTTCGTGAGGGGTTTGTCAGTTGTTCGGGCACACAACATTTTTTTTCTTGCAGCAAATCACTGAGGCCGTCATTGTAAATAAGAATTTGTTCTTAACTGACTTGCCAAGTTAAATAAAGGTTAAATAAAAAGTCTACGCCCCTTCGTCGGTGATAGGTCAACAGTAAGGATTCTTCAGGAAAGTCTTTCTTGTCATCCAATGAGAGAAGACTTGTTTTCATGCACATTGTTTGGTGCAGTATTTCCAAATAAAACCTCTTAGTTCGATGTAAAATTGCGCAACTAAGATCTCCTTGACAAAAACGTCAACTCAGTAAATGTCATTAATTTTATCTTAGATTAATTCTGACTATTTTGTGGAAGTGTATACTGGTTACGGAGTCTCAAAATGGACAAACACTACTATTTCCGCTTATTTCTCTTTTTTTCAAGCGAATGTCTTTTTAAGGGAGTATACGAGCACACTCGTTCGCCTTGCCGACCTCAGCTAGCCGCCAGCCGAACTAAAGCATGCTGACACCTTTACACAATGAAATGAACAGCACTTTATAAGGTGATGATTAATTCAAAACCGCCATATGCATATTAGAGCGTATGCATACGCATAGAACTATATATGAGCCCAAGCCCGAAAAAAAATCTATAAAAAATATGCTCAAATGAATTATTTTGCCGTTATACAATACATAGCCTACTGCATATAATGCACGACTGACACATTACCTTTATGTACGGAATATCTCACCAACACCATCTCGTGCTCCTTCATTCCTTTCTCGAGTGTGCAGAGAGGGATTGTCTTTTTTGTTTAGTTTTTTGGAATTTTACCCCTTTTTCTCCCCAATTTCGTAGTATCCAATTGTTTTTAAACAGCACCAACCGCCAATGCAGTGAACATATAAATATCTTGTCTGCTAACTGAACAAGCCTACAGTCTATGGCATGGAACATAGCCAGATAACATACAGTAGACCAACTCATATTCTGTTCTTCTGAAATACATTTTCTTCATATCATAATGTTTCTTTAGAGCTGAATAAAATACATCATGGATGTATTGTGATGGTGTATATTAAATTGATTTATTAGACTTTTTAAAATGTAGATGCTCCAAAAGCACACATCAGTGGCTGGTATGCATGGAGGCCTGGAGATGCTCAACATGTTGTTAATTAACGGTCAGTTACCGTGAGAACGGATGTATTTTGCATGACAGTAACCAGCTGACAAAATGTCATTACCGCCAGAGCCCTAATCTAAAGGTTAGTACATCTAAATGGAAATACGTAATGATTATTCAAGTTGGGTCATGATGTTTCTGTCTGTCCTGTGAATTTCTTTGGCATGCATTGTTTATCCCTCCTTGTTTATCCCGCCTAGTTTATTCCTACATTCATCATCCTCCTCTCTTCCTTCAGTGAGTCCAACACCATCACCATCTGGAACAATGGTAAAGGCATCCCTGTGGTGGAACACAAAGATGAGAAGATGTACGTTCCCGCTCTCATCTTCGGACACCTCCTCACCTCCAGTAACTACGACGACGAGCAGAAGAAAGTCACAGGTGACAAAATCACTCTGAAAACGAGAATCTAATTAATTAATGAATTATTGTCCATTTGTGTAACACCATTTCATATGGTTTCGATAAAGCTTCAGACAGAACGTCCAACCTAAACCATTTTTACTGTCTGCTTTTATGATCTCAACTGAATAGTTTTGTGGGTACCCCTTGCAGTGCTTAGTAACACAACACTGGAGTGAGTGAATGACTATAGCTCTTCAAGGACAATCTCTCCATAGATAAAAGCATGTCTCCCTTCTGTTTTCCTCCTAGGTGGAAGGAACGGGTACGGTGCTAAACTCTGCAATATCTTCAGCACAAAGTTCACAGTGGAAACTGCATGCAAGGAGTACAAACACAGCTTCAAACAGGTACAGACAACGAGAAAGCACAGTGTGATTGACATCTGTTGTTTAGTCAACCTTGAAAATAACGTTCTTCAAACAGCTGAACTCCAGTTGATGTTTTGCAGGAGTACAGTATGTAAGGGGGTGAGTATGAGTTGATTTGCACTGTCGAGGGTGGTCTCACAGGACTTTTATGTTGATATTGTAGGATTCTACATAGTTTTGGGGTATTTTGGTTATTTCTCGTGAGCTAGATGGTTGTTGTCTTTGTTTGTGTGGTTTGTCCTACAATTGTCACTTTCAATGAAATGACTCACCAAAATAGTGATGGTTCGTTCAATCAGGCTTTTTATTAACTCGTATCTCTTTGATGGAATTTCACCATTCACCATATTTAATTGGGGCAGCAGGGTGGCCTAGTGGTTAGAGCGTTGGACTAGTAACCGAAAGGTTGCAAGTTGAAATCCCTGAGCTGACAAGGTACAAATCTGTCGTTCTGCCCCTGAACAGGCAGTTAACCCACTGTTCCTAGGCAGTCATTGAAAATATGAATTTGTTCTTAACTGACTTGCCTATATAAATTAAGGTAAAATAAAAAACTATAATTTTTTTCTTAACATGTGAAGAATGTGCATTTCATGACAATCTCTGTCCCCTTCTTTCTCTCTCTTTCCCCCTCTTTTTATCTCCCCCTCTTTCTCTCTCCCTCCTTAGACCTGGCAGAACAACATGGGGAAGACGAGCGACCCCAAGATAAAGTTCTTTGATGGGGACGACTTCACGTGCGTGACCTTCCAACCGGACCTGTCCAAGTTCAAGATGGAGAAGCTGGACATGGACATCGTGGCTCTGCTCACCAAGAGGGCTTACGACATTGCTGGCTCCTGCAAGGGCGTCAAAGTCATGCTCAACGGGAAGAAACTCCCTGTAAGTCTCCCTGCCCCATGTAACCGCACATAGTAAGATGGGCTGTCCCATATACACAGACTATATGTTGTACATAAGGTGCCAAGTCTTGGAAGACCCTGGGAAGAACGTTTTGACTTGGGAAAAAAACATTTCACTACACCTGTTTCAATACAATGTCATTTGCTAATAACCGTTCCACAACCAGAGCCACTATCCAGACCCGGTTTAGGCTCTCACCTGTCCTTGTCCTCCCAGGTGACAGGGTTCCGCAGCTATGTGGACCTGTACGTGAAGGACAAGCTGGATGAGGTGGGCGTGGCCCTAAAGGTGGTCAACGAGTCCGTCAACGAGCGTTGGGAGGTGTGTCTCACCATGAGTGAGAAGGGATTCCAACAGATCAGCTTTGTCAACAGTATCGCCACCACCAAGGTAACATCCCCTCAGGGAATTATGTTGTTATTTTACCAGAAATCTACCCTTTGATTTAGAAAACTATGACTTGACCAATCTAGGAATAATGGACAGAAAGGAAGTGCCATTTGCACGTGTAAATATGCTGGGATGAGTGTGCATTTTAATGCTATTCACATCTTGGAGTATGACTTTAATCACTTTCTACCACATTAGACATGTTTTATGTACTACACTGCTTGTTTTGTGTCATTCAGGGTGGCAGACACATTGATTACGTGGTGGACCAGATCGTAGCCAAGCTAATAGAGGTGGTGAAGAAGAAGAACAAAGCTGGTGTCTCAGTCAAACCCTTCCAGGTTAGTTATTGCTATCTTATTACTGTGTTATTTCTGTCATGTTACTACAATAGTGTTACTAGTGATTACATTCTTAGTACACTGGTATAGGAGCAACCTAATGTAAAGTCTGGTCAGTCTTAATGCTTTGTTTTTCTCTCCATCAGGTGAAGAACCACATCTGGGTGTTTGTGAATGCGTTGATCGAGAACCCAACGTTTGACTCCCAGACCAAGGAGAACATGACCCTCCAAACCAAGAGTTTTGGTTCTAAGTGTCCTCTGTCTGAGAAGTTCATCAGAGCGGTAAGGAGATTCTTCTTCTTAAATGACTTTTCTTTACCACGGTGAAATATCACTACCTCCTTCATGTGTACATCCTATGTTGTGCATTTACTCTCTACATACACTGTTTCCTCACTGAGAAAGTCAAGTTATTTAGATTGAATTGATATCATATGATCCTAAAATCTGTTCCATGTCCTCTTGTGTTCTCAGTTCACCTGGAGTATTAAACAATGATATATCATATTAAATTATTTATTTTGTCTGCAGGCGACTAACTGTGGAATTGTGGAGAGTATCCTGAACTGGGTGAAGTTCAAGGCCCAGACACAACTCAACAAGAAGTGTTCTTCAGTGAAGTACAGCAAGATTAAAGGCATCCCCAAGCTGGACGACGCCAATGATGCCGGTAAGACAACCACAACGACTCTGCCCTGTTCCTAATCAATTATCCACCAAGAGGGCCTATTTTACCAAATGTTTATATTGATACTTGTTGAAGATATTTAATTAGGCTGGGGGAACAGAGCTAGGCGGTGGGGCCCCACCCCACTTATAAAACATTAGGGGAAACACTGTTTCCCTCATTGTCGTCACACGTCATCAGAGTGAGCAGTTGAACACTGTATGCTGGAAAACATCCAGACGTGTTTAGCTTTTAACAGCCAGAAAACACTGCTAACCAAACAACAGTGCTAGGTGGCTGTATTACAGACACCAGTTGTCGTCATGGAAAGACGCATTGTTAAAAACTTTTGAAAAACAGTAAAGAGACAATCTGGATACTAAGGAGATCTTGAGGGAAATCGACGAGTACCAACAGCTTTACGCTATGGAGGAACAACATACTCCATCATGGAAAGTTATTAATCTATATGGTCCAAATCAGGATGATCCACACTTCTTTGAAAATATTATACCAATTTATTGATCTTACAAGCAACAAATGATCAAATCATTATGGTAGGAGACAAAAACACAGTGTTAAGTACCTTGATGGACCGTAAAGGAAATCACTCTACAAAGTATCATCACACCTTGCCCTTAACGAAATCACAAATATTATGGACACATTAGAAATAGTGGATATTTGGAGACTAAAAAACTCCGACCTAGTGAGATACTTAATTGTGTCTTTCTCTCTTGCATCAAAGGTTAAAGTTTTAATAGGAGACAGAATGTGATCAGATCATCATCTAATTGGCCTTCACGTAACTCTTAGATTTTCCACGTGGATGGGGATATTGGACATTTAATCAAAGTTTACTGGAGGACAACTTATTCATAAATTATTTTGTCTTAGTTAAAACTGAATTTTTTTCAGTATATTATAGGAACAGAAAATCCACTTATTGTTTGGGATACATTTTAAATGTACCTTCAGAGGTCATTGAATTCAATAATCAATTCATCAATAATAAAAAAGCAGTTTCTGGCTAAAGAGACAAGACTAAAAAGGGAAATCCATGAACTAATAGTACAGGTAGATAGCAATAAAAACAATACTACAGAGATACAAAATATGTTAGAGGAAAAACAAAAAGAACTCAAGAACGATCTAATGTAATCTATTACAAAAATAAAGCAAACTGGATGGGAATATGGAGAAAAATGCACAAAATTCTTCCTGAATCTCCAACACAGGAAAGCTAACAAAAATAATTTGCAGAAACTCATTACTGAAGACAAAGTAATCTATGATTCCCCAAATGATATTTTAAAAGAGGAAGCTAAATATTTGAAGCAGATGTTCTCTTTTCCGTCTCATCCTCTCCCACTGAATGAAGATTACGGTAAGGAATAATACAAAACATGGAAAATTAACAAATGTACAGAAAGATCAGTGCGAAGGCCAAATTACAGAGGAGGAACTTTTTAATTAATACATCTTGTTAACGTTACAGGTTCCCCTAGGGGTACCACACCCCCCCGCTCAACTGAAACAGTGGCGCACAGAATGCAAAAATATTCTTGTAAATATTTAACCTTCACACATTAACAAGTCCAATAGCTCAAATGAAAGATAAACACCTTGTTCATCTACCCAGCGAGTCAGATTTCTAAAATGTTTTACGGCGAAAACATAGCACATATGTATGTCAAACCACCACAAAGACACAGACGATATGTAGCCATTTTGTCAAACAAAAGATGCAATCACAAACACAGGATTAAAAGAAAAATAATTGACTAACCTTTTGAAAATCTTCATCAGATGACAGTAATAGGACATGTTACACAGTACATTTATGTTTTTTTCAATGATATGCTATTTATATCCATAAATCTCTGTTTACATTGACGCCATGTTCAGAAAATGCTAAAAAATGTCCGGAGAAATTATAGATAGCTCCGCCAGATAACGCCAGATAACAGCAATACACATCATAAACTTTGACTAAATATACATGTTCTACATATAGTTAGAAAGATACACTGCTTCTTAATGCAATCGCTTTGTCACATTTCTTTTTAACGTTACAGAAATCGCTCACTATTCAATAATCTGAGACGGCGCTCAGACATAAGCAATATTTCTCCGCTATGTTGGAGTCAACAGAAAAACAAAATTACAACATAAATATTCCCTTACCTTTGATGGTCTTTGATCAGAATGTAGTGGAAGGAGTCATACTTACCCAAAACATCATTTGGTTTCAAGTCGTGTGTCTTTGTATTAGCATATGCTTCAAGTTCCAGCTGAAATGCAGCCAAAATGACTTCTGGTCCCGAACAGTTGCGCATCAAAACTTCAAAATTACATATTATATGTCGACTAAACTGGTCAAACTAAGTACAGAATCAAGCTTTAGATTGTTCTAAACGTACAAAACAATTATCTAATCTATCGGACATTCTTGCTTCTTCTCAGGCATTCTGGAACAAAGGAACGTCTCTCCAAAAAGCGAGCTCTGGCCACTGTGTATTTTCTCGCGACACTCAGTCTTTTGCCTGCCAAAGGGTCAAAACTCACAGGATTTGCACAACGCTGTACTGAATGAGGACATCTAGTGGAAGACATAGAAAGTGTCTCCAGATCCATAGCTGGTTGGGAAGGGTGGGGGCGATGACGTCAAAGTTGCCCCAAGTTTCAGGCTCCCCAAAATAGTTTGGGAGATTGCCTGCCCTGTGAGTTCTGCTATACTTACAGACATAATTCAAACGGTTTTAGAAGCTTTAGAGTGTTTTCTATCTAATAATTATATGCATATATTAGCAATTTTGGACAGATTTTTTTTCAGTTTACCATGGGCACGCAATTCATCCAAAGGGTTTTAAGGCTATTAAATCCTTTCAGTCTGGAAAAACCCCAGGGCTTGATGGCATACCGGTGGAGGTACAGTTGAAGTCGGAAGTTTACATACACTTTGGTTGGAGTCATTAAAACTCGTTTTTCAATCACTCCACAAATTTCTTGTTAACAAACTATAGTTTTGGCAAGTCGGTTTGGACATCTACTTTGTGCATGACACAAGTCATTTTTCCAACAACTGTTTATTTCACAAGATTATTTCACTTATAATTCACTGTATCACAATTCCAGTTTACATACACTAAGTTGACTGTGCCTTCAAACAGCTTGAAAATTCCCCAAAATTATGTAATGGTTTTAGAAGCTTCTGATAGGCTAATTTACATCATTTGAGTCAATTGTAGGTGTGCCTGTGGATGTATTTCAAGGCCTACCATCAAACCTGGTGCCTCTTTGCTTGACATCATGGGAAAATCAAAAGAAATCAGCCAAGACCTCAGAAAAAAAATTGTAGACCTTCACAAGTCTGGTTAATCCTTGGGAGCAATTTCCAAACGCCTGAAGGTACCACGTTCATCTGTACAAACAATAGCACGCAAGTATAAACACCATGGGACCACGCAGCCGTCATACCGCTCAGGAAGGAGACGCGTTCTGTCTCTTTGAGATGAACGTACTTTGGTGCGAAAAGTGCAAATCAATCCCAGAACAACAGCAAAGGACCTTGTGAAGCTGCTGGAGGAAACGGGTACAAAAGTATCTATATCCACAGTAACACAAGTCCTATATCGACATAACCTGAAAGGCTGCTCAGCAAGGAAGAAGCCACTGCTCCAAAACCGCCATTAAAAAAGCCAGACTACGGTTTGCAACTGCACATGGGGTCAAAGATTGTACTTTTTGGAGAAATGTCCTCTGGTCTGATAAAACAAAAATAGAACTGTTTTGCCATAATGACCATCGTTATGTTTGGAGGAAAAATGGGGAGGCTTGCAATCCGAAGAACACCATCCCAACCGTCACGCACGGGGGTGGCAGCATCATGTTGTGGGGGTGCTTTGCTGCAGAAGGGACTGGTGCACTTCACAAAATAGATGGCATCATGAGGTAGGAAAATTTATGTGGATATATTGAAGTAACATCTCAAGACATCAGTAAGGAAGTTAAAGCTTGGTCGCAAATGGGTCTTCCAAATGGACAATGACCCCAAACATACTTCCAAAGTTGTATCAAAATGGCTTAAGGACAACAAAGTCAAGGTATTGGAGTGGCCATCACAAAGCCCTGACCTCAATCCTATAGAAAATTTGTGGACAGAACTGAAAAAGTGTGTACAAGCAAGGAGGCCTACAAACCTGACTCAGTTACACCAGCTCTGTCAGGAGGAATGGGCCAAAATTCACCCAACTTATTGTGGGAAGCTTGTGGAAGGCTACCTGAAATGTTTGACCCAAGTTAAACAATTTAAAGGCAATGCTACCAAATACTAATTGAGTGTATGTAAACTTCTAACCCACTGGGAATTTGATGAAAGAAATAAAAGCTGAAATAAATAATTTTCTCTACTATTATTCTGACATTTCACATTCTTAAAATAAAGTGGGGATCCTAACTGGCCTAAAACAGGGCATTTTTACTTGGATTAAATGTCAGGAATTGTGAAAAATTGAGTTTAAATGTATTTGGCTAAGGTGTATGTTATCTTCTGACTTCAACTGTATTTCAAACTTTTTTGATATGCTAGATTGTTTTACCTACTCCTATAGAAATGGTTGTCTGTCAGGTACTCAGCAGGAAGGTCTGATTTCACTATTATTAAAACAAGACCCAGATGGCAAATATAAAGGTCCAGTCTATTAAAAAAAACCTGGAGGCCCCTTAAAGTGTTGTGATGCAAAAATACTAGCGAAATGCATAGCACCTAGAATTAAAAGGGTTTTACCAGGTATTGTTCATCCTAATCAGACAGGTTTTTTACATTGGAGATAATATACGACAACTACTAGAAATAATAGAACATCATGAAACATCTAAGAAGCCAGGCCTGGTATTTATAGCAGATTTTGAAAAGTAATTTGATAAAGTAAAACTGGATTTTATTTATAAATGCCTGGATTTTTTTCAATTTCGGTAATTCTCTTATAAAATGGGTAAAAGTAATGTATAGCAACCCCAGGTGTAAAATAGATAGCGGCTGCTTCTCCGAGAGTTTTGAATTGTTAAGAGGAGTTAAGGATGTCTGGTATCACCATATCTATTCGTTATGGCCATCTAAATGCTAGCTATTAAAATGAGATCCAATAACAACATTATAGGATTAGAAATCCAAGGTTTAAAAACAAAGGTGTCCATGTATGCCGATGACTCAAGTTTTATATTAAGTTCCCAAGCCAGATCCCTGCAATGTCTCATTGAAGATCTAGATAACTTTTCTGGCCTCTGGACTAAAACCTAGTTATGACTATGTATTGGCTCTTTAAAAAATCCAACTTTTACATTACCCTGCAGTTTACCTATAAAATGGACTGATGGTGAAGTAGACAAACTTGATATTCCTATCACAAAATATATAAATAAGCTCTCCACAATGAATTTCAATAGAGAAGTAAAAATAGACAAAATCCTGCAACCATGGAGAGGTAAATGCCTGTCTATTTATGGAAAAATGTCCCTGATTAACTCGTTAGTCATATCTCAGTTTACTCTGCTGCCTACTCCTGATGATTCGTTTTTCAAATCATATGAGAAAAAAAATATTTTATCTGGGACGCTAAACCAGACTAAATAAAGCGTGTCTATCTATATAATGAACATTAATTGGGTGGGTTGAGAGTATTACATTTTAAAAGCACTAAACCTCTCTCTAAAAGCTTCACTTATTCAAAAGTTTTACTTGAACCCTAAATGGTTCTCAAGTAGATTACTAAGAAACGCTCATAGTTTAGAAATGGCCTTTTTGCCTTTGTGCAGATTGCCGTGTCTCATTTTCTCTCTTTTCAAACAAGCATTGCAGAGCTGGCTAGAACAAATATTATGACTGAACTCAAATGTGCTGGTTGATAAAATACCTGTATTTATTGGAAAGATGTTTGAAAAGGGTATTTTGTTCTTAAATTATATTGTAAATTGGAATGGTAGAGTTTTGTCTTTCATGGAGTTATCAGAATTGTATGGGACGATCGGCTCAATCCAAGAGTACAACCAATTTATTACAGCATTAACCCAAAAATGGAGGAGGCAGGTGGCAGCGGGAGGAGATGGGGAGCTGGTCTTTCTGCCACATATAAAGGATCAAAACTGTCAGAGGAATAAAAATAGCATAAATAGGAATGTATACCAGTTTCATTTGAGGACCAGGATGTTGACAACTGTACCACACAGATTGCAAAATAGTTGGGAGAGAGTTTCCATGGTACAGGGTGTATGAGTTGATATATAAAACGATGCAAGATTCAAGACTTCGTGCTTTTCATCTAAAATTATTATATAGAGTTCTTGCCATCAACAAAATGTTGAATATTTGGGGCATAAAATCATCAACGCTCGGCAGATTTTGTTGTGAGGATACAGAATCAATAGACCATTTATTTTGGTATTGCCCTCAGGTAGCCTGTTTCTGGTCTCAGGTTAAGGAATGGCTAAAAATGCATAACATTTGATCTAAAATTGACCCTAGAAATAGTACTGTTAGGAGATCTGGAGAGACCGGGCCAGTCAGTTACTAATATACTAGTACTCTTTGCAAGTTCAAGATAAATACTTTTACAATCTGTGGATTCTATTCGATTACATAGATTGAAATTGTACGTTAAACATCACAGCATAGTTGAAAGATATACCCTTGTTTTTGAAAGAAAATATATTTTTTGACCATTAAAATAACATTAAATTGAGCAGAAAGTCCTCAACTGACAGCTTCATTAAATAATACCTGCGAAACACCAGTCTCGACATCAACAGTGAAGAGGCGACTCCGGGATGCTGGCCTTGTAGGCAGAGTTCCTCTGTCCAGTGTCTATTCTTTTGCCCATCTTAATGTTTTTATTTTTATTGGCCAGTCTGAGATGTGGCTTTTTCTTTGCAACTTTCTTTGACAGAGGAACTCTGCCTAGAAGGCCAGCATCTCGGAGTCTCCTCTTCACTGTTGATGTTGAGACTGGTGTTTTGTGGGTACTATTTAATGATGCTGCCAGTTGAGGACTTGTGAGGCGTCTGTTTCTCAAACTAGACACTCTAATGTATGTGTCTTCTTGCTCAGTTGTGCACTGGGGCCTCCCACTCCTCTTTCTATTCTGATTAGAGCCAGTTTGCGCTGTTCTGTGAATGGAGTAGTACATAGCGTTGTACGAGATCTTCAGTTTCTTGTCAATTTCTCGCATGGAATAGCCTTAATTTCTCAGAACAAGAATAGACTGATGAGTTTCAGGAGAAAGTTCTTTGTTTCTGGCTATTTTGAGCCTGTAATCGAACCCACAAATGCTGATGCTCCAGATACTCAACTAGTCTTAAGAAGGCCAGTTTTATTGCTTCTTTAACAGGACAACAGTTTTCAGCTGTGCTAACATAATTGCAAAGGGTTTTCTAATGATCAATTAGCCTTTTAAAATGATAAACTTGGATTAGCTAACACAACGTGCCATTTGAACACAGGAGTGATGGTTTCTGATAATGGGCCACTGTACGCCTATGTAGATATTCCATAAAAAATCTGCCGTTTCCAGATACAATAGTAATTTACAATATTAACAATGTCTACACTGTATTTCTGATCAATTTGACGTTATTTTAATGGACAAAAAAATGTTTTTCTTTCTAAAACAAGGACATTTCTAAGTGACCCCCAAACTTTTAACTTTTTTATGTTGCTTAGAAATCCGAAGAGAGTAGCCAGCAGAGATAGGTGGGCTGGGCTGAGGGAAGCTGAGGGTTGGGATGTGGAATTGGAGACAAGTGGGAGTGGCGTTGCTGGGCGGGAGATAGAATGATGGTGAAATATAAAGTATAAAAAATAAAACATAATAAAAAGTACGTTTGAATGACACTGAGAGATAGTGTTGTTTGAGGCTGATGCCGTGCAGGTGTTTGTACACATGCATATACACACACTCTCATTCAAATACACTCATACACGGACACACACACATGTAATAGTGCCAGACATGCACTATTGGACTTGCTGTTATGATTTTAGTTGTCCTTGATGTCTTTAGTTTTTTTTGCGTTGTTTTCTTTTGTCTTTTTTCTCATGAGTTAACTTCATTGGTTGTTGGTGCATTGGGGGGGTGGGGAATGGAATGAATTTTCTTTTATTATTGACTTTTCTTTTTTCTTGGGGGGCAGGGGGGCTGTGGGAGGGGTCTCGGGTGGTGGAGGGACAGCTATGTGGAACTGTGGGGGGATCTTGGAGGGTTTGCGTCCCTGTCTTTTTTGGCCTTGTGGGAGATCTGTTGACGTGCCCTTGAGCAGGGCATTGACCCTGGATGCTTCTGTGTGTCGCTCTGAATGGGAGTCTGTTGGATGACTGGTGTGGTATAGTTGTTGAGTGGCTTCACTGCAAGTATATTGTATGTTTTGGATATTCAAAAAAATAAAAATAAACACTGTTTAAACACTAGCTGAACTGCACGTTTTACTCCTGTCTTCACCCCAGGTGGTAAACACTCGTCTGAATGCACTCTGATCCTGACTGAGGGGGACTCAGCCAAGTCCCTGGCCGTCTCCGGGCTCGGCGTCATCGGGCGTGATCGCTATGGTGTCTTCCCACTAAGAGGAAAGATCCTGAATGTACGGGAGGCCACACACAAACAGGTGAGAGAGTAGAGAGCCGTTAGGTTGGTCTGGGAGAGTGTATGGGTGATTACAATCTAAATGATTCAAGTAGCTATCAGACTTACACCACAATAATAAGTTATCTTGTAAAGAGATAATTACTGAAGGGAAATACATAAATGATTTCCCAAATGTGGGGCAATAACCATTCAGATCAACTGAAAAGGAAATTGAGATCAACTGAAGCCAAACTCCACCAGAGCTAGAGTGGCCCACCCTGCCTATATTATGTTAGGGGAAACACTGACACAATCCATTTTTCTCTTTCCCACCAGATCATGGAGAACGCAGAGATCAACAACATCATCAAGATCGTGGGTCTGCAGTACAAGAAGAGCTACGACGACCCAGAGTCTCTGAGATCCCTACGCTACGGCAAGATCATGATCATGACCGATCAGGTTCTAATACTTTATCAATCCCACCAACGACTGACGTCTATAATTGACCCATGTCTTGGGATTTTCATCATCAATAATTGTAACAACAATGAGCGTAAAGCATCTTTCATACAGTATGCATGTTCAAAGCCTTGTTTTGTTGAAGTTACACTCTAAGGTTACTCTGAAATGGCATGATATTCCCTAAATAGTATGGTGTAATGCACCAAAAGTAATGCACTACATATGGAATAGGTTATCATTTTGGATGCACCCTTGGGTCATAACAATCCATACTAATAGTGTGTGTTTGTGTTGATGATCTGCTGACAGGATCAGGATGGCTCCCATATCAAGGGTTTGCTCATCAACTTCTTCCATCACAACTGGCCATCCCTGCTCAAACACACCTTCCTGGAGGAGTTCATCACGCCCATCGTTAAGGTAAGACTCACACAGGTAATAGCAGGGGTTCTGGGCTATTAGACACATTCTATATAGTCAAAGTAAGATTCATACATTGGTACAGCCGGTCCCAATTTTCTCCCTATCACTTCCCCTTGGCTTGAACTCTTCAGTGTTTGCAAATCTACACCGGCTGAAACCTCCATCATAGGACAAGGACTACATGACACAGTCGTGACCTCTAATTTCAGCTTATGGCAACTTACTTTAAACTGTTATAAAACACAAACAACGTTTAGATTGGCTTAAAACTAGCAAGCATGGTTGTAATGCTGCTTTGAACTCTTTCCTGCAGGTGAACAAGAATAAACAGGAGCATGCTTTCTACAGCATTCCAGAGTTTGACGAATGGAAGAAACAGACAGTCAACTTTAAAACCTGGCATATAAAGTACTACAAAGGTTTGTTCATCACATGTGGATAATCCTCCAAACTAACCATTATTGTTAGAAGCTATTCTGTTTCACACTACTGAGGCAAATCGAGCCAAGCTCTACTATACTGGCCTGAGTATACATCCACCATAGTTGCTGGAGCATGCTGGAAAGGACAATGTGGGAAAATAATATTTTAGCCAGCCAGCACAGTTTGGGTTGCCACGGTACTGTGAAAAGGGTTTGAGTGTTTGATTGCTTGTGTTCCAGGTTTGGGTACCAGCACAAGCAAGGAGGCCAAGGAGTACTTTGCAGACATGGAGAAACACCGGATCATGTTTAGATACGGCGGGACAGAGGACGATGCTGCCATCACACTGGTGGGTTTAACACTCTCTCTCCTTTTCCCTGTCTTGGTCTTCTGAACATGGTTTCAGTAAATGTACAGAACAAATGTCTAGAAAAGGTAGAAAATCAATTCTGAAATGGCTAAAACATTTTAGAAAATATATTCCTCAAGCGAGGATTGCTGTGCACACACTTAGTGCTTTCTTCAATCCTTCTGTCAACTCACACCTGAGACTTTGTTTTGACTTTGGGATTTGTCAGTGCTCTGCTTGAGAGATCCTTGCCAAATGGAGAGAGGACTGACAGTGATTTTGTTTGAATGACACGAACAGTGATCTATCCATTGCTGCCTGTCTCTAGGCGTTCAGTAAGAAGAAGACTGACGACAGGAAGGAGTGGCTCACTAACTTTATGGAGGACAGGAGACAGAGGAGGATGCACGGCCTGCCAGAGGTGAGCGGGACTGACTGTGTGACCGACTGGGTTCAAACCTGGGTCTCCTGCATGCCAGAAGACTGTTAGCCCGCTTAGCTTTAATAAACAAAAGATGTATCCACTTTTTTGTGTTATATTGTATTTGTGCATCTCTGAGTGATCTATCAATTCCAGGTGTCATTACATGTTTTCATGTGTATCTGAGATATTCACCATTCAAGTAGGTAGAAATACAGCCAGTATAACAAGTTTTGCATACCTCCTATTGCGTTAATCTTCAGGTCTCTGCAACGGTTACTCATCACACAAGTGTGCTTCACTGAAACATCTAGGTTCCATCTGCACTGTGAGAGAATGTCCAGATCATTCACATCAGTGCAGATGAAGGAAAGGAGACAAGGAGAGGAAGCAGCAGACTATTGAGATGCACCCAGTGAGAGACATTTTGATATTGGAGTTTGATTAAAGGAAGAGGATGTAGACTGTTCAGATGTTTGTGTTTTCATAGAGGGATCTCTCCACCATGGGAGTTACTTGGACCATGATGTATCACAGCTTGTTTAGAGTCTTTAGCTGGCTCAGATTCACACGCCTCTGAGGATTTGTGTTCAGCCCGTGTTACCCAAATATCCTAAGCATTGAAATGGAAATATTTCCTGAAAATTCTCTACTGTCTATCACTGATGTAAAGTAGCAGCTGCTTTCCCCTTGTGAATCCCATCAGAACCATGTCTAACACCGGTGACATCATCAGAGCTCTGCTTCAGTTCTGTTTATTTCTATTTCATCCTACAGCAATACCTGCACGGAACACAGTTTTGTAAATGACTCTGTTTGCTGTCGGTCGCTGATGCAAAGTAGACAACACTCTCCCTTGTGGCACTGATAAGACCATAACAACATCATAGCCCTGATTAAAGTCACTTTACGTTTCATCCTTTTATTGTCCCCATACAGCAATACCTGTACGGCACGCAGGCGAAACACCTCTCCTACAATGACTTCATCAACAAAGAACTCATCCTCTTCTCCAACTCCGACAACGAGAGATCCATCCCATCCTTGGTGGACGGTACGTATGCTTCGATCCACTAGACTATCTCCCTGGACACTCTTGTCTTAGTAGCTTTGTTGTTGTGTTTGTTGTCAAATGGCTTTGAAGTTTCATAAGGGAACTGAGAAGCCTGGAAACTTGATTTTAACAGAGTTCTTCACCTTCCTCTTGAATAATTGTTTGTGTGAAGTGGTCCCCCATTGATGACGTGTATCATTTGTTTATTTCAATCCCCATTAGCTGTTTGTTGCAACACCTACTCCTCATGCGGTCCACTTGTGATCCCCTTTTGAAGAGATGTGGTGTGGTCCTCTTTTGATGATGTCATGTGTGTATGTGTGTAGGACTGAAGCCAGGCCAGAGGAAAGTGCTGTTCACCTGTATGAAGAGGAATGATAAGAGGGAGGTGAAGGTGGCTCAGCTGGCTGGTTCAGTAGCAGAGATGTCTGCCTACCATCACGGAGAGGTCCGTAAACTTACTGAGCTATATGAAATATACTTACTGAGCTACGTATATTAAATATACTTACTGAGCTACGTATATGACATATACTTACTGAGCTACGTATATGAAATATACTTACTGAGCTACGTATATGAAATATACTTACTGAGCTACGTATATGAAATATACTTACTGAGCTACGTATATGAAATATACTTACTGAGCTACGTATATGAAATATACTTACTGAGCTACGTATATGAAATATACTTACTGAGCTACGTATATGAAATATACTTACTGAGCTACGTATATGAAATATACTTACTGAGCTACGTATATGACATATACTTACTGAGCTACGTATATGAAATATACTTACTGAGCTACGTATATGACATATACTTACTGAGCTACGTATATGACATATACTTACTGAGCTACGTATATTAAATATACTTACTGAGCTACGTATATGAAATATACTTACTGAGCTACGTATATGAAATATACTTACTGAGCTACGTATATGAAATATACTTACTGAGCTACGTATATGACATATACTTACTGAGCTACGTATATGAAATATACTTACTGAGCTACGTATATGACATATACTTACTGAGCTACGTATATGACATATACTTACTGAGCTACGTATATTAAATATACTTACTGAGCTACGTATATGAAATATACTTACTGAGCTACGTATATGAAATATACTTACTGAGCTACGTATATGAAATATACTTACTGAGCTACGTATATTAAATATACTTACTGAGCTACGTATATGAAATGTACTTACTGAGCTACGTATATTAAATATACTTACTGAGCTACGTATATTAAATATACTTACTGAGCTACGTATATGACATATACTTACTGAGCTACGTATATTAAATATACTTACTGAGCTACGTATATTAAATATACTTACTGAGCTACGTATATGAAATATACTTACTGAGCTACGTATATGAAATATACTTACTGAGCTACGTATATGACATATACTTACTGAGCTACGTATATGACATATACTTACTGAGCTACGTATATGACATATACTTACTGAGCTACGTATATGAAATATACTTACTGAGCTACGTATATGAAATATACTTACTGAGCTACGTATATTGAAATATACTTACTGAGCTGCGTATATTGAAATATACTTACTGAGCTACGTATATGACATATACTTACTGAGCTACGTATATGACATATACTTACTGAGCTACGTATATGACATATACTTACTGAGCTACGTATATGAAATATACTTACTGAGCTACGTATATGAAATATACTTACTGAGCTACGTATATGAAATATACTTACTGAGCTACGTATATGACATATACTTACTGAGCTACGTATATGAAATATACTTACTGAGCTAAGTATATGACATATACTTACTGAGCTACGTATATGAAATATACTTACTGAGCTACGTATATGAAATATACTTACTGAGCTACGTATATGACATATACTTACTGAGCTACGTATATGAAATATACTTACTGAGCTAAGTATATGACATATACTTACTGAGCTACGTATATGAAATATACTTACTGAGCTACGTATATGAAATATACTTACTGAGCTACGTATATTGAAATATACTTACTGAGCTGCGTATATTAAAATATACTTACTGAGCTACGTATATTAAAATATACTTACTGAGCTACGTATATTAAAATATACTTACTGAGCTACGTATATTAAAATATACTTACTGAGCTACGTATATGACATATACTTACTGAGCTACGTATATGACATATACTTACTGAGCTACGTATATGACATATACTTACTGAGCTACGTATATGACATATACTTACTGAGCTACGTATATGACATATACTTACTGAGCTACGTATATGACATATACTTACTGAGCTACGTATATGACATATACTTACTGAGCTACGTATATGAAATATACTTACTGAGCTACGTATATGACATATACTTACTGAGCTACGTATATGACATATACTTACTGAGCTACGTATATGACATATACTTACTGAGCTACGTATATGACATATGCGTACTGAGCTACGTATATGACATATACTTACTGAGCTACGTATATGAAATATACTTACTGAGCTACGTATATGACATATACTTACTGAGCTACGTATATGACATATACTTACTGAGCTACGTATATGACATATACTTACTGAGCTACGTATATGACATATACTTACTGAGCTACGTATATGACATATGCGTACTGAGCTACGTAGATGAAATATGCGTACTGAGCTACGTAGATGAAATATGCTTACTGAACTACGTATATGAAATATACTTACTGAGCTACGTATATGAAATATACTTACTGAGCTACGTAGATGAAATATACTTACTGAGCTACGTAGATGAAATATGCTTACTGAACTACGTATATGAAATATACTTACTGAGCTACGTATATGAAATATACTTACTGAGCTACGTAGATGAAATATGCTTACTGAACTACGTATATGAAATATACTTACTGAGCTACGTATATGAAATATACTTACTGAGCTACGTAGATGAAATATGCTTACTGAACTACGTATATGAAATATACTTACTGAGCAATAGGAAATATATTTACTGAGCTACGTATATGAAATATACTTACTGAGCTACGTATATGAAATATGCTTACTGAACTACGTATATGAAATATACTTACTGAGCAATAGGAAATATATTTACTGAGCTAAAGGAAATACAGTGGTGGAAAAGTACCCAATTATCATACTTGAAGTAAAGATACCTTAATAGAAAATGACTCAAATAAAAGTGACCCAGCAAAATACTACTTGAGTAAACATTTAAAAGTATTTGGTTTGAAATATACTTAAGTATCAAAAGTAAATGTAATTGCTAAAATATACTTAAGTATCAAAAGTCAAATTTAAAGTACAAATGATTTCAAATTCCTTATATTAAGCAAACCAGATGGCACCATTTTCTTGTTTTTTATTTTATTTACAGAAAGCCATGGGCTTTCATGGGCTTTCATGGGCTTTCATGGGCTTTCATGGGCTTTCATGGGCTTTCATGGGCTTTCATGGGCTTTCATGGGCTTTCATGGGCTTTCAAAGCCAACAGTCAGACATTAATAATTGGAGGCAGTAGGGATGACGAGGGATTTTCTCTTGATAATTGTGTGAATTGGACCCTTTTCCTCTCCTGCTAAAAATTCTAAATGTAACAAGTACTTTTAGGTGTCAGGGAAAATGTATGGTGTAAAAAGTACATGATGTTCTTTAGGAATGTAGTGGAGTAAAAGTTGTAAAAATACATTAATAGTAAAGTACAGATACCCCAAAAAACTATATAAGTAGTACTTTAAAGTATATTTACATAAGTACTTTACACCACTATTGAAATATAGTTAGAGAGCTATCTTCCACTTTAAATCAATACTGTCTGAAGAGACTTTGTTTCCCACAACAACGCTGTTTTGACACGTGTGCCTCTGTTTGTGTGTGATCAGCAATCCCTGTTGATGACGATTGTGAACTTGGCCCAGAACTTTGTGGGCAGCAACAACGTGAACATCCTGCAGCCGCTGGGTCAGTTTGGTACCCGCATCAACGGGGGCAAGGATGCTGCCAGCCCCCGTTACATCTTCACCATGCTCAGGTAATGCCTCCCAGGGTCAAAACAGAATTGTGCTAGCTATTTGATTGGTCTACTTGTTGTATGATTTGTATGGGCCATTGTGTCATCCTGAAGTGCAGTCATACCTGCTTGATTTAAAAAAAAAAAAGGTTAATGATGTATTTCTGGTAAACTTTGTTTATACATCACCTTTCATAAAACACATTAAAACTCTAAATGCTTTAAAAATGTATTTATTATGAAGTAATGTCACTTTCTCAGTCCTCTGGCCAAGATGTTGTTCCCAGTGGTGGACTCCAGCCTGCTGAAGTTCCTGAATGATGACAACCAGAAGGTGGAGCCAGAGTGGTACATCCCCATCCTCCCTTTGGTGCTGGTGAACGGGGCCGAGGGCATCGGGACGGGCTGGGCCTGCAAGATCCCCAACTACGACCACAGAGAGATAGTCAACAACCTGTACCGCATGCTCAACATGCAGGACCCTCTGCCCATGGTGAACATTTACAACGTTCAAACGTATTTCATTACATAAGATAAGATCAACTTTATTGTCCCAGGGGGGAAATTTGTTGTGGACCCACAAGCAGCGCTATTGTTCATTTGGTTTTAGGATTTTATTGTTTAAAGCATATCAACTCTGATTAATATTTTTGTACATTGATACCATTATACATTAAAACCTTTAGCTAAGTCAATTGTCATTTGGGATTTTAAAACATGTTTTGATTGAACTGGATAAACCACCAACTTTCTGTGTCTGCGGTCATCCAGAAGTTCAGCAGGCTGGAGTCCACTGCTGGGAACGATAATCAAGATTTGTGTTAATCATGTTATAAGTAAGTCAGCTAACATAATGACGTTTGACTGAATATTCCTACGTCTCTCCTTTCCCAGCTGCCCAGCTATAAGAACTTTAAAGGCGTGATCCATGAGTTGGGTCAGAACCAGTACATGGTCAGTGGAGAGATCTCTGTCCTGGACAAGAACACCATTGAGATCACTGAGCTGCCCGTTCGCACCTGGACACAGGTACACTATTGCTAAGGACAGGATATATCACACCTGGACACAGGTACACTATTGCTAAGGACAGGATATATCACACCTGGACACAGGTACACTATTGCTAAGGACAGGATATATCACACCTGGACACAGGTACACTAAGGACAGGATATATCACACCTGGACACAGGTACACTAAGGACAGGATATATCACACCTGGACACAGGTACACTAAGGACAGGATATATCACACCTGGACACAGGTACACTAAGGACAGGATATATCACACCTGGACACAGGTACACTAAGGACAGGATATATCACACCTGGACACAGGTACACTATTGCTAAGGACAGGATATATCACACCTGGACACAGGTACACTATTGCTAAGGACAGGATATATCACACCTGGACACAGGTACACTATTGCTAAGGACAGGATATATCACACCTGGACACAGGTACACTATTGCTAAGGACAGGATATATCACACCTGGACACAGGTACACTATTGCTAAGGACAGGATATATCACACCTGGACACAGGTACACTATTGCTAAGGACAGGATATATCACACCTGGACACAGGTACACTATTGCTAAGGACAGGATATATCACACCTGGACACAGGTACACTATTGCTAAGGACAGGATATATCACACCTGGACACAGGTACACTATTGCTAAGGACAGGATATATCACACCTGGACACAGGTACACTATTGCTAAGGACAGGATATATCACACCTGGACACAGGTACACTATTGCTAAGGACAGGATATATCACACCTGGACACAGGTACACTAAGGACAGGATATATCACACCTGGACACAGGTACACTAAGGACAGGATATATCACACCTGGACACAGGTACACTAAGGACAGGATATATCACACCTGGACACAGGTACACTAAGGACAGGATATATCACACCTGTCCATCACTTCTGGTCATCTAGCTGCTTTGACGGAATGAGTGAAGGAGATGTTGAACCTTTGTTTCTATGCTGTGATGTTGTGTTTGTTAATTCTTGTAATGGACTCTGTTCTCTCTCCTCCTGCCCCTCTTTGTCTCTCTCCTCCCCCCTCCTCTCTCACTCTCCTCCCTCTCGCTCTGTCCCTCCCCTCCCTCTCTCCTCTCTCACTCTCCTCTCTCTCTCCTCTCCCTCCCCTCCCTCTCTCCTCTCTCTCCCTCCAGGCCTACAAGGAGTCGGTACTAGAGCCCATGCTCCAGGGGACAGAGAAGACTCCAGCTCTGATTAATGACTATAAGGAGTACCACACGGACCAAACCGTCAAGTTTGTAGTTCGCATGTCAGAGGAGAAGCTGGCCCAGGCAGAGGCTGCTGGACTACACAAAGTCTTCAAGCTACAGTCCAGCCTCACCTGCAACTCCATGGTTAGTACCACTCCCCAAATCTGGGTTCTATTCACTAGGCACCAAACAGAAGAAAACGGACTGAAACAGGGAGAAACTACCTGAGCTTGTTCAATAATAAACGCCTTGGTTTCATTATCCGTAGCAAAACAGTTTCGCTAATGAATACGACCCTGTATTTGAGTTGAACTTATAGCTGTATTGACTCCCACTGTTTATTCATTATATACACCTCTTTGGATGAAGTGCTCTGTTTTGTGTATATACAGAGCACTCCTATTATAGGAATTACATCTGTCTGGATGATGGGATTCTTTGGAATGAGTCTATCATCTAAAAAGGGGAAAACATTTTGAGGTGTTTCATGGTTTTTAACCTGTTTTGGAAAGGAAAACTATCTAAAGTAGTTGTTCTCCCCTCAGGTGTTGTTTGACCACATGGGCTGTCTGAAGAGGTATGACTCGGTCCAGGACATTCTCAAGGAGTTCTTTGAGCTGCGGTTGCACTACTACAAGCTGAGGAAGGATTGGTTAGTGGGGAGCCTGGGGGCGGAGGCTTCCAAACTGTCCAATCAGGCACGATTTGTACTGGAGAAGATCGAAGGAAAGATCACAATCGGTGAGAATTTTAACTGCATCCCAGAGAGAGAGGGAGAGGACTCCCTCCGCCTCTGTCTCTCCCTCTGTCTCTCCCTCTGTCTCTCCCTCTGTCTCTCCCTCTGTCTCTCCCTCTGTCTCTGCCTCTGTCTCTGCCTCTGTCTCTGCCTCTCCCTCTGTCTCTCCCTCTGTCTCTCCCTCTGTCTCTCCCTGTCTCTCCCTCTGTCTCTCCCTCTGTCTCTGTCTCTGCCTCTGTCTCTGCCTCTGTCTCTGCCTCTGTCTCTCCCTCTGTCTCTCCCTCTGTCTCTCCCTCTGTCTCTCCCTCTGTCTCTGCCTCTGTCTCTGCCTCTGCCTCTGTCTCTGCCTCTGTCTCTCCCTCTGTCTCTCCCTCTGTCTCTCCCTCTGTCTCTCCCTCTGTCTCTGCCTCTGTCTCTGCCTCTGTCTCTCCCTCTGTCTCTCCCTCTGTCTCTCCCTCTGTCTCTCCCTCTGTCTCTCCCTCTGTCTCTGCCTCTGCCTCTGCCTCTGTCTCTGCCTCTGTCTCTCCCTCTGCCTCTGTCTCTCCCTCTGCCTCTGTCTCTCCCTCTGCCTCTGTCTCTGTCTCTCCCTCAATATTTATTTCAATTGGCAATTTGGTACTAGAGTACTGCTATATTAATGTTGTTTGTCTATAGAGAACAAGTCTAAGAGGGATCTGATCAGGATGCTGGTGCAGAAAGGCTTTGAGTCGGACCCTGTGGCAGCATGGACCAAAGCACAGGAAAAGGTACTGTTAGCATCCTGCCACTGTCCAACATTCAGCCCTGTGACTGGCTGAGACCACTTGACGCTTCAACACCCTGTATTCTGATTGGACATCTTCCTGGTCTCTCTATAGGCTCTGGAGGAGGATGATCGTGATGGTAATGACAGTGACGGCTCTGTGGACTCTGTGTCATTGTCGGGACCAAACTTCAACTACATCCTCAACATGCCTCTGTGGTGCCTGTCCAAGGAGAAGGTGGACGAGCTGCTCCGACAGAGAGACATCAAGGTACTGACTCAGAGAGGAAGGGTGTAGACACCTGCCTGTCAAAGACTTGCAATTCTATTCAATAGATCTTTATCGTCCCCAAAGGGCTATTCATTTGCAGCAACATTACACAAGTAGTCAGGGGCTGAGTGTCTTTAAACAGTTGTGTGTGTGTTTTGTTCTTGGAGCATAGTGTGTGAACATCAGTGCTTTTTTAATATGTGTATGTGATCGCAGAGGGAAAGGAACCCACACGCTCTGTGTTACTAGCACCATGTCTTTTATCAACTGAGTATGTGTTGTTCAACAGAAAGGAGAGTTGAATGAGCTGCAGAGGAAGTCTCCTGAGGATCTGTGGAAGGAGGACCTGGCCGTCTTCATTGAAGAACTGGATGTGAGTGGTACCAGCACTATGTGCAGCAGAGTCACTCATCTGTCACTCTTCTGAGTCACTCATCTAAGTCACTGCTTAAGAAGGGACTACAATCATTCATGCCTACTTGTGCGAGACTGCTTTTGTTGGGGAGAAGTCGGTTAATCTCCAGGTTTCTTTCTCCAGGCTTTACTGACAGCAGATCTATTCGTATATGTTTGGCTTTTATCTCCTTTCACTATAAACCGTCACCTCAATACAAGTGACCTCGACCATTTACAAAAAGTGACTGTGGTGTGTTCTCTCCCCGTCTGTGTGACAGAAAATCGAGGCCCAGGAGCAGGCAGACATGAGTGCAGGTAGAGGCACCAAGCTGGTGAAGGGCAAGGTGGGCAAGCCCAAGGTGAAGAAACTACACCTGGAGGAGACGCTGCCCTCGCTGTACGGCCGCAGGGTCGTACCCACCATCACACAGGCCATGAAGACTGACGCCTCCAAGAAGATGACCAAGAAGAAGAAGGTATAACATGTCATATTTAAGATGAATCCTCTCTATGCTTCATTATTAACGGTCCAGTCTGTAATGTTTCCAGACAATTCCAACCATTGAAGTTGATGATTTATACCCAGTGCCGTATGAGCTTAGATCAACTGTATACCTCTGTCATAGCTCAGCATTGTTTGCATTGTTCTCTGTGTGTTTTCAGGCATTAGACATGACGTGTGTGTGTGTGTTGGCCTCTCAGGGTGATGCGGACCTGGTGATGAAGCTGGAGTTTGATGATGAGATGGGAGTGCTGGGGTCAGACGGGGGAACAGGGGAGAACTCCCTCAACTCCTCCTCTAATACACCAGCCACAACCCCTGCCAAGCCCAAGGCCCCCCGGGTCAAACAGGAGAAGAAGGAGCCAGGTCAGCAGATGTTCCATTCTCCTTTCATGTGTCTCATCTTATTGGGGTTCAGTCATGAATTGGGGGAGAAGGGGAGACATATGAGAGGGATAGACAGGTAGGTGGTGGACCCAAGTATTGTATCCCTTCCTCTTGGGGCAATTTGTAGTTGGGAGTCAGAAGTTCTACCACTAGAGGAAACTTTGGCGCTCATTTACTTTAATCACACTTCATGGCTACTAAATAAAAGACCTGAAATCTGAATGTTCTCTATATCAGGTACTCCCAGAGCCAGGAAACCCCCCACACCCAAAGGATCATCTGGTAAGAAGGTGAAGAAGCGTAACCCCTGGTCGGAGGATGAGTCCAAATCAGAGAGTGACCTGGAGGACAGTGAACCTGTGGTCATCCCCCGAGACACCAAGTCACAACGGGCCTCAGGTAACCACTTACCTACTGGGTTGTGTTCATTAGGACACACCATTAAAACAGACTGGTTTTTGTTGGATAAGTTCAGACAGTAGCTTCCTTTTTCACTGTGGTTTAGGGTGTTTTCTTCGTGTTCACTGTCCTGTTAGAACTAGGGAAAGGCATTTTTCCTGATCACAGTAGTTAACTGGGCCCTAATCTCAGTTAACCCAGAACTAAAGTCTTGCGTAATTGGTCAGCTGCTCGATTTAAGTTCTGGGTCTATACCTGTAAAGAGAAGAGCTGAAGAGATGCTAGAATGAGGAACAGAACCGGAACGAGTAGCTCTCTCTCACTTTGAATGTCACCTCTCCTTTCGAAATTGGAAAGATGCCAGTAATGAAAAACACTGAAACTACTGCTGCTCGTCCCATTCCTTCACGACAGATTGTACTGTACCAGTTATGTTTCTCGGTCTACGAGAGATTATCTGGGCCTAGAGTTTTTTCTGGTCCAGTCACGTAGTCGATTGGTTGGTTTTTCTTCAACTGTTTTAACCAATCTTATGTTTTTAATTGCATATTCTTTGTGATTGGTCCTTGAGGCCATTTTGAAATGTTTAAAAGCCTCATTCTTATTTCTGTAGAAAGCCGAAACGTGGTGGTTCTACTTTTTGCAATAAAGACGCTCTTTTATTTAATTCCATTTGTCCTCCAAGTGTTGATGGATATCCTGTCTACCCCAGTTCACTCCTCAATTCATGTTCCTTGGTTAGAAAGCAATGTAATGGCAGTGATATTTTCCCTTTGCAGGTCATGTGGTCAGAACTCTGGTCTTGCTAATTCTAACATAATAGTTTTGCCTCATTGTCATTCTACACACTATGCTGTCTGTCACCTGGGGTGACTATAACTTGAAACTCCATCAGCTCTTTGAAAGTCTGAAAGTCTGGTTCTCCCTGGCTTGATGAGCCTGAAGTCTGACAGCAGCGTGACGCAATCCATATGCAATAGGAGAGGTTATGCTACAATTCTCAGCTCTCAAAACACTGATTTGACTCACACTATGAACTCTCTGTAGCTCTTCCTTATCACTAGTAGTGGGCTTTTAGGACATGCTGCCTTTCAGAAATCATTACAAATCGATCAAACTACATCAAGTGATTCAAAACACACCCACATTTATAATGAACTTTGTCTGTTCCTCAGCGACCAAGCCCAAGTACACATTTGACTTCAGTGAGGAAGAGTATGGAGGAGAGGAAGAGGATGATGATGATGATGATGCTGCATCCTTGCCAGCCCGGCCCTGCAAAGATGACTTCACTGCCTCCTCCGAAACTAAAGACCGATACAATGACCACAGCAATGATGATGAAGATATCTTCCCATCGCCCAAACAGACCACCACCACCGTCTCACCAGCAAAGAAGAAGAAGGAACCAGAGAGTATATTCTCCTCCTCCAAATCAGCCTGCTCCTCTGAAAAGAGCAATGACAGTGGTGAGTTCACACAGCAAGGTCTGCATGTTTGCCTTGTCTTGTACTTTCTTTAGTAAAAGGTTAGATGTATATTTCTTGTTTTTATTTCCAGTCTTGTGTGTTTGTCTATGAAAAAGGACTTTGTCTGTACATAATCTCCTAGTCCCTGCATTCATCTGAGGGTTAATGTCAGTTACTCTTGTCTTCCAGATGACCTGAAGTTGGACAGTGACGGGGATGACAAGGCCTTCTCATACTCCAGCAGCTCTGCCTTCGACAAACCCGTCCCAGCTAAGAAAGGTAACACACAGAGCCAAATATGTATCTACAGCCTGGCCACATTAAACAGACGTACATTTGTGTACCTTCATTAAGTACTTCTTACGTTTCAAATGAAATAATGGGCTGCTTACTTAAGACAGAACAATAGGGAGGTTGGTCAGGGAGGATGGGTGGGCGTATACCGCTATCAAGAGGTTGTGTGTTCGAGTTGCGTCAGAGACAACTAGCATTTTAGCTAACCTTTCCCCTGACCTTTTTCCTAACCTTAACCTAATTCTAATGACAATCTAGGAAAAATTCTCCTTTCCTTTGACATTGACACAACAAGCAGCCTGGTCTCAGAGCAAGACGTATAATACTATATGTCCTTCCAACACGTATGATACTTTCGACATCCAATTCGTATGATGTTGTATGACCGCTATTACATTAATATGCACTATATAGGGAATAGGGCTCTGGTCTATAGTAGTGCACTATATAGGGAATAGGGCTCTGGTCTATAGTAGTGCACTATATAGGGAATAGGGCTCTGGTCTATAGTAGTGTACTATATAGGGAATAGGGCTCTGGTCTATAGTAGTGCACTATATAGGGAATAGGGCTCTGGTCTATAGTAGTGCACTATATAGGGAATAGGGCTCTGGTCTATAGTAGTGCACTATATAGGGAATAGGGCTCTGGTCTATAGTAGTGCACTATATAGGGAATAGGTCTCTGGTCTATAGTAGTGCACTATATAGGGAATAGGGCTCTGGTCTATAGTAGTGCACTATATAGGGAATAGGGCTCTGGTCTATAGTAGTGCACTATATAGGGAATAGGGTGGTTTTTTAGACACAGCCATGGTGTCTTGCTGAGATCCTTGTTATTATTGATCCCTGTTACCCACAGCAGTGAAGAAGCCTTCGGATGCAGCTCCCAAACCCAGGAAAGCACCAGTACCCAAAGAGCCACCAAAACAGAAGTTGGACACGTCCGTTTGGGACTCCGACTCAGATACCGGCTCCAAGAAGCCTGCAACACCACTCAAAGGTACAGGCTTACCTCACAATGACCAGTGGAGTCAGTAAGCTTACAATCTATTTCTCTATGAATATAAAAGATTGACAAGTGTAAACTGACTATAAAAGGGTGTGAACCGAGTGTAACCTGGGTGTGAACCGAGTGTAACCTGGGTGTGAACCGAGTGTAACCTGGGTGTGAACCGAGTGTAACCTGGGTGTGTTTTTCCTTACCTGTGTAGGTAAAGGCGGAGGGAGGAAGAGGAAGCAGTCTGAATCTGAAGAGGATGATTTCAGTCCCAAGAAGACTCCTGGGAAAACACCCAAAGCCCCTACCAGTAGGGTAAGAAAGTGTGTGTGTCATTGAATCATATAGGATATAAGAAGATACTAAAAAACGAAGACTTCCATACAACACGATACTTAGTCTTCTCGTCTTCTCCCTGTGTAGAAACTGTCAAAGAAAGCAGTCGTGACCCCACCCCCCATGTCAGATGATGATGATGTAGACTCCAACCGTTTCAGCCAATCCGGCACGGCATCCCGAGACCGACCGTGCAGAAGCAGGGCCAAGAAGGAAGTGAAGTACTTTGCTGAGTCAGCGTCAGGGTCAGACGACGATCAGTACGACATGTTCGACTAGACCATGGAATCCTTCCCACACAGGCTCTGTTCCAATGCTTTCTCCCTCCCTTGAAGTAATCACAGATCTTCATTGGTTGGTACCCCATGCTGTCACCTATCCAATCAATTATGATCTGTGATCACCTTGATGAAATCAGGAAGGATGGGTTTTTAAACAATTTGAACAGCCATTTGCACACACATCGCTTGAGTAATTTTAATGTGCATCCTTCCTTGACTTTCTAGAAGAAATCATCTGAGAGGTGGGATAGGTGTCGGCAGTGGTTGTTTAAATATCCAGTCATGTTTAAATATCATGTGATTATTTCAACGTAAGAAGGAAGAATTTAGTTTTGAAGTATTCAACCAGGACCAGACACACACTGGTTGAAATACCCCTGTGCTGTGTCCCACAGACTTTTGTACATCCCCCCCCCCCCTTTAATTTTAATGGTGACTTTAATGCTTTCTACTGTGTAGGTGTTTTACACTTTTTATTATACATACAAAACAATTTTGTTTTTTAAATTATTATTATTACCATGGAAATGTTCTGTATTTGTCCTAAGCAGCTTTTAGAAGTTAGGAACGCGGTGCTTCAGCACATTTTAACTGTTTAAAAAGTAAAGAAGAGACTATGTACCTTTTTGAACATGAACTTGGAAGTAAACAATGAAATGTAAATTATTCTCAGGCTGTTGTGTTTTCTGTAAGATTTTCTTAATTGACTTCACTCTATTTCCTGCAGAGCAGAACTGTAGGAACACAATTCTCTCTCTCTCTCTCTCACACACACACACACACACACACTATTCAAGGCTTCGAGGTTACAGTAAATCTAAATATTTGGGTTATAACACGTTCACACGTTATGTATTTTAAAATAAATATATTTTTATTACTTTGCCAGGGCATTTCATGGTAAAGTTAAACAGTATATGAACATATAAAGCATTGTTAATATACAAACAGACAATATTGAAATCGAAAACAAGATAGAAGCTCACTGTAAAGCTCCCTATGAGGACGTCCTGCTTTCTCTTCCCACCAGGCCAGCAGGAGGTTCTGGGTAAATGTATAATCACCATGACAACTCCCTGCTGCCCTGCCCACCCTCCAGAAAGACAAAGTTAAGAAAACTCAACCATAATTTGATCATGTCTCTTCATAATAACACTAACTATACAACACTGCATATGATGACAATGAGGTTTTCTGATACCGATGGGGTGAAAAAGGCAATGATATACATTATTTGTAAATGTTAAACTTTTGAACATTTTTGAACAGGCATAACAACAAAGTTGCTTTCGAAGGTACATTTTTTTTTGAGGTTCACAGTCATGCTTCTACTGGATAGTTAGATAATGTAGGGCACAGCGGTGGAACATTCAAATAGAAATACGTTGCATAGAACAGACACCACTGACTTGTAGAGCATGGACTCGTTGTGCCAGATCTATTCAGTGTATTTCTATCTGCAATGTTCAGTACGTTGCCCCCTTCCGGTACATGTATTGATCTTATTCCGTTTATTGTCTTACATTTCTGTCAGTTGATTGATTTAGTGACAGCTGCTTGGCATTCCAACTGAAGAGGGGAAATCAGCTCTGTTGTTTGATCAGCGATGACATCGGGGTAACTAGAGTTTCGAAATTATGGAAACTTTTCACAAATTTAAGAATTCCACATTGGAAATTCCTTTAGCTTATTCCCTCCTGATTACAAAAATCCTCTGACCATGATCCCCCCCCCCCCCCCCCCCCCCGCCCACCAAAAAAAGGAATTTGGGGAAGGTTTCTGGAATTTTGCAACTCTATTGTGAACCCATGCTCAGGTACTGAGACCATTTGGTCCTAAATGATGTGGGGGTGAGCAGCTGCTACCCAAGAGGGGCTGGCTATGAGATGAAGCTCTGAGAGGTCAGATAGCCTAAAGCTGCCATTAGTTGAGACATAAAGCACACCACACACACCATCTAATACATGAACAAGTCTGCAGTGAGATAGTAGTAGTAAATATTAACAGTTACATCGGTACAACATTCAACAGAAACCAATGTAAATTCGGCATTGTGGAATGGATTGAGTTCCCTGCCGTGTCACCTGGTGCCTGTAGGTGGCGCTCAGGTCACTAGGGAGATGGATGTAGACATTCTTCAGCTGTGAAATAAGTTTTCCAACTTCAAAGACACTCAGGGTAAATGTCAGACGTCTTTCCGTGATTCATCACATCCTCGATTCCTCACCTCAACAACACACATTGTAGAAGGTCTGAGGTTCTGCACCCTTTCCTCCAATGCGTTTTGAGAAGGAGGTGCGGCATCAAGGGAGAGGAATGTAGGGCAGACTATTGAGATTCATCCACACTGCTCTTGTGATGAGCCACCAGGATTGTTTTACCCTACATCCCTCTCTCCCTTAGGAGGAAAGAGAGCATTTAATTTTTTGTCATACATACAATGAGATGCAATGAATTTGACAAAACGCTGCTTTAAAGTAAGTATTCCTTTAACACTGCATATCATTCCTATGTAAAACCTGGACGGCATATTCACATTCAAACATGGAACAACGGAGACAGTTTTGTTTTCCCCTTAAGATATGTATGTATTACATGTGGTGTTGATATGGAGGAGAGGAGATGGTTGTGTGTGAGATGGTTCTGAAAGGTTCTAGCCAGGGTTGGGGTCAATTCCATATCAATTCAGTCTATTCAGGAAGCAAACTGAAATAATCCAACAGGAATTGACCCCAACCTTCTAGCTGACTGACTACAGTGGTCATCTGTTCCCTTGTGGTAAAATGTTTGCCTCTATTCAGAATAAAAAAAACTCTTTATACCTCTGAGATGAGTGACTCAATAATCACCCATAACAGTTTATGCCAAATTATTATTACCCTTAAGAATGATAAAGAAAACTGTTTATTACTATCACCCTTAACATTATGTCGGCTACATATAATTCACCTTCAAGTTTTCTATAAGTACTATGAGAAGTATTGCCTTCGTGCTAGTTGAGTCAACATCTGAATAAATGATATTGTCTATAGCCTGGCTTCCACACTGAATATCACTTCACAACAGTGAAACGAACAGAGCAATATTCAGTGTGGATACTAGGCTATTAACTTTATAAATAGTGTCCAAATTCGTATCTGTGATTTAGAGTTAGATCCAATCCGTAGAGCTGAAGAACAGTGTAATTTCCGATTGAGCAGACATATGCAGCGTTTAGCGGGAACATTGCCATTACATTTTAATCGCGGTATACCACAGATCTTCAGTGCTATGGACTAAATCTGGCCCTTAGGCTCTAAAGAAAAACAGCTTTACTAAGAATATATTTAGAAGATCAGAAAGGCTGTTGTGGCGGTGGCCGATATGGGACATCATTCCTCATCCCTGAGAAAAAGTACTGTCTAGTGGATCTGCCGTCCAAAACACAAAGCAGGGTTGGGTTCAGGAGATGCAACGT